>NC_134545.1:57554107-57857137 GCF_050624435.1 Tenrec ecaudatus | reverse complement strand
CTCATTTTCCCCCTCCCTCCCACTCTCTCCTCCCTCATAAACCCTTCATAATTCATAAATTATTATTATTTTGTCATATTTTACATTGTCCCACGTCTCCCCCTGCCCTCTTCTCTGCTGTCCAATCCCCCAGGGAGGAGGTTATACATAGATTCTTGTGATCGGTTCCCCCTTTCCACCCCACATTCCCTCCACCCTCCAGGCATCGCCACTCTTACCACTGGTCCTAAAGGAGTCATCTGTCCTGGATTCCCTGTGTTTTCAGTTGCTATTTGTACCAATGCACATCCTCTGGTCTAGCCAGATTTGTAAGGTAGAATTGAGATCATGATAATGGCGGGTGGGGGTAGAGGAAGCATTTAAGAACTGGAGGAAAGTTATATGTTTCATTGTTGCTACCCTGCACCTTGACTGGGTCATCTCCTCCCCACAACCATTCAGTAAGGGGGTATTCAGTTGCCTACCCATGGGCTTTGAGTCTCCACTCTGCACTCACCCACATTCACAATGATATGATTTTTTGTTCTTTGATTCTTGATACCTGATATCTTCGACAGCTTATGATCACACAGGCTGGTGTGCTTCTTCCATGTGGACTTTGTTACTTCTGAGCTAGATGACTTCTTGTTTATCTTCAAGCATTTAAGACCCCAGACGCTATATCTTTTAATAACCTGGAACCATCAGCTTTCTTCACCACATTTGCTTATGCACACATTTTCTTCAGCAATTGTGCTGGGAAGGTGTGAATCCTGGAATGCCAATTTAATAGAAAAACGTGTTCTTGCATTGAGTAAGTGCTTGAGTGGAAGCCCAATGTCCATCTGCTGCCTTAATACTAAACCTATAAATATATGCACATAGATCTGTTTCCCCACCCTCCTATATAAATATATTTACATATGTGCATTCCAGTCTTTAGACCTCTATAAATACCCTCTGCCACCTAGTTCTTTCCTCTATTTCCTTTTACTTTCCTCTTGTCCCACTATCATGCTCAGCCTTCATTTGGGTTTCAGTAATTTCTCTCGGTCACATTGCCCTTGCTGACTCCCCACCAGGCCTCTCACACCCTCCTTGCCACTGATTTTGAATCACTTGCTGCTCCCCTGTCCTTGGGTTAGTCAGCACCACCCCTTTTCCCCCACCTCCCCTTTGCCAGTTTCCCCCCAGAACCATTGGTCCCGTTGTTTTCTCCTCCAGACTATTCATCCAGTCTATCTTATCTAGACAGATCTGTAGAGATAATTATATGCACCAAAAATCAAGCCATAGCAAGATAGGTGACGAGTGAGAACACAGCGTTGACACCAAAAAAGAAAACCAATTACCCATAGAAGAATAAATTAATTAAAAGAAAAAAAATTTTAAAAGAAAGAAAAACCTGTAAATAGACCAAGGTCTGATTTTTTATCTCTAGGCATGTCCTTCAGTCACATCCGATGGGGTACCATGCTCTGGCCCCAGAGTCTGTCCTTTGTATTCCCTCAGGGACTCACTGCTCTGCTCCCATGGTTGCTCTGCCCCACACTTTTAGTGGTTTGCATCGGTGTCACAGGGTCAGTCTGGGCCAGTCCCGACACTGAGTCTCCAGTGTTGTCTCCCTTAGGGCCCTGGGTCATAAAGGGACAGCGTGTCTCATAGTAGGGTCAGCTTATTGTCCACTCTGTGCATTGACTGTTCAGAGTGGGAATATCGTCCTCCAGGACTGATGGGCCAGGATGTGCTCCACTCTCTCTTCCTCCCTGTTCATTTGCTCCCATTTGCTCTGATCAGACATGCCCCGCTCCCCTAGCTGCAGCTTCAGTGCAGTCCTCTCAAGTAAATACATATAGGGGGAGGAGCAGTTGTCCACGTAACTGGTATGGGGGCTGAGCCCTCAGGCGCCTCCACTGGCTCCCCACTCATTGCCAGCACGCTGCATTCGTCTGGTGCTGGCTTTAAATCTGGACCCTCTTTCCCTGTGGACACACAAAAAATATCCTGCCCTTGAGTGGGTCAGTGCCCTATTCCCCCACCACACATCTTTTTTTTCCCTTTCCCTTTTCCTCCTCCTTCCCGCACTCCCTTTTTAGTTGGCTACCATATGTACCTGGATTTGGTCTGGCCCCTGCCATACTACCTGGCCCTCACCCCTGGAGTGTGGGTATACAGTAGCTTTTTCCCTGTGCTCCTTTTGCATTTACCTTTCTGTTCTCTCTCTCTCTCTCTCTCTCTCTCTCTCTCTCTCTCTCTCTCTCTCTCTCTCTCTCTCTCTCTATATATATATATATATATATATATATATATATATATATATATATATATATATATATATATATATATATACCTCAGTGGACTCATGTTATATTTGTCCTTTTCTGCTTGGCTTACTTCACTTAGCATAATTTCCTCCAGTTCTTCCCATGCTGCAGTATGCTTTATGCATTCATCACTGCTCTTCAGCGATGCATAGTACTCCATTGTATGTATATACCACAGTTTTTTAATCCATTCATCTGTTGATGGAAATTTGGGTTGTTTCCAACTCCTTGCAATTGTGAACTGTGCCGCGATGAACATTGGAGTACAGACATCTGATCATATTTTGTTTCTTGCCTCTTCTGGGTATATACCCAGTAGGGGGATATCTGGGTTATATGGTAGCTCAATATCCATCTGTTTTAGATATTGCCAAATTGATTTCCATAGTAGCTGTACATATCTACAGGTCCACCAGCAGTGGATGAGAGTTCCTATCTCCCCACAGACCCTCCAACACTTGTTGCTTTCTGATTTTTTGAATTGGGCTATCTTTGAGGGTGTTAGGTGGTATCTCATAGTTGTTTTGATTTGCATTTCTCTTATGGCTAATGATCAGGAGCATTTTATCATATGCTTATTGGCCATTCAGATTTCAGACTCTGTGAAACTTCTGTTCAGGTCCTTTACCCACCTCCTCAGTGGGCAATTAGTTTGTCTCTTATTGTAAGCTTGCAAAGTATTGTAGATTTTAGTAATAAGGCCTTTGTCTGATGTGTCATTGCTAAAGATGTTTTCCCAGTCCGAGGTCTCTCTTATTACTCTCTTGGTGAATTCTTTCGATGTACACAGGTGTCTTATGTTCAGTATATCCCACTTGTCTATTTGTGACTTCTCTGTATTTGTATCCTTCCCTATTTCTGATAGCCTATGTATTCCCTGTGCCAAAGTTCTCAGGTTTGTCCCAAATCTGTCATTAATGGCCTCAGTTGCTTGTGGCTTTATCTCAAGGTCTGTGGTCCACCTTGAGTTTATTCCTGTGCATGGAGTGAGGTAAGGGTTTTGCTTTATTTTTCTGCAGGTAGATATCCATTTTTTCCAGCACCATTTATTGAAGAGGACATCTGCTTCCCATTTAATATTTTAGGGCCCTTATCAAAGATCAGTTCTCTGTATGCTGATGTTTTTATTTCTGAGTCTTCAGCTCTTTTCCATGGGTCTGAATGTCCGTCATTATGCCAGTACCACACTGTTTTGACTACTGTGGCCGTATAGTACGTGCTAAAGTCAGGTAGAATAAGCCCTCCCACTTTGTCCTTTTTCTTGAGGAGTTCTCTGCTAATTCTGTGCTTCTTTCCCTTCCATATGAAATTGGTAATCTGTTTTTCCAATTTTTGAAGAATATTGGTGGTATTTGTATCAGGATAGCATTGAACTTATATAGTGTCTTGGGCAGAATTGACATCTTTACTATATTGAGTCTGCCAATGCACGAGCATAGCATATTTTTCCATTTGTTGTGGTCCCTCTTGATTTCTTGAAGTAGTGTTTTATAATTTTCCTCATACAAATCTTTTGTTTTTCCAGTCAGGTATATCCCTAGGTATTTCAATTTGTGCTTGGCTATTGTAAAGGGCACTATCTTTTTAATCGTCTCCTCTGTGATCTTGTCTGATGTGTACAGCAGTCAAATAGACTTCTGTTTGTTGATTTTGTATCCTGCCACTCTGCCATATTCTCCTATTGCTTTCAACATTCCGCCTGTGGAGTTTAAGGGATCTTCGATATACAGAATCATATCGTCTGCGAATAATGATAATTTAGCCTCTTCCTTCCCCAGCTGAATACTTTTAATATCTTTCCTTCATTTTTTTAAATGTTTAAAAATTTTTTATTTCCTTTGTCTTATGTTGTTAGCTAGGAACTCCAGTACAATGTTAAATAGGAGTGGGGACAAGGGGGATCCTTGTCTGGTCCCCCTTTTCAGTGGAATTGTTTTCTTCTTTGCTCCGTTAACTACCATGTTAGCTATTGGTTTTTCATATATGGCATGTATAATATTGAGGAATTTTCCTTCTATTCCTATCTTCTTGAGTGTCTTAAACAGGAATGCGTTTTGGATGTTCTCGAATACTTTTTCCACATCTGTCGATATTATCCTGTGGTTCTTATCATTTTTCCTGCAAATGTGGTGAATAATGCTGACAGTCTTTCATATGTTGAACCATCCCTGCATCCTTGGTATGAATCCCATTTGTCATGGTGAATTATTTTTTTTAAATATGCTTTTGTATTCTACTGGCCAGTATTTTGTTAAGGATTTTTGCATCAATGTTCATTAGGGATATTCGTCTATAGTTCTCGATTCTTGTGGCATCTTTCCCTGCTTTAGTTATCAGAGTTATACTAGCCTCATAGAAAGAGTTTGGAGTTTTCCATCCTTTTTTCTGTTCTGGAAGAGTGTGTTTAGGATTGGTGTCAGCTCTTCCCTGAATAGTTGGTAGAATTCTCCTGTGAAACCAACTGGCCTGGGGGACTTTTTTTCTTGGTAATCTCTTGATTTCCTTGTCTATTTCTTCCATTGCTATGGGTCTGTTGAGGTTCTTGACATCCATCTGGGATAGTCTACGGAGGGATTGTGTTTCCAAATATTTGTCCGTGTCTGCCAAATTGTTGAATTCATTAGAATATAGACCTTCATCGTACTGTATAATTATTCTTTTTATTTCATTAGGGTCATTGTGATGTCCTCTGTTTCATCAGTCATCCTTGCAAATGTCATTGTTCCTTCTTTTCTTTGGTGAGGTTTGCCAGAGGTCTAGCAATTGTGTTCTTTCAAAGAATCAACTTTTAGCGGCATTAATTCTTTCCATAGTTTTCTTGTTTTCCCTCTCCTGTATGTTGCCTCTGATTTTTTATTATATCTATCCTCTTGCTATTAGTAGGGTTGTTCTGTTGACTCTGCTCTAATTGGTGTAAGTTTTGTGTCAGCATATCATCCACGAGTCTCGTCTTTTTTAACGTGTGCATTTATTGCTATCAGCTTTCCTCTGACAAATGCCACAGGTTTGGGTACATCGTATTTTCATTGGTTTCTATAGACTTTCTGAATATCATCTCTGATCTGGGTCAATATCCACTCCTTTTGCAGTAGGAAATTGTTAATCCTCCAATTGTTTGCCTTTGTTTTCTTCACTGTCCTTCTGCTAATTTCCAGCTTTATGACACAGTTATTGGAGAGAGATGTCTGTATAACCTTTATGTGCTTTAATTTACTCAAGTTTGACTTATGTCCCCTCATGTGGTCTAGTTTCAAATATGTATTATGTGGGCTTGAAAGAATGTGATTTTTTTGCATGTGGGTGGAAAGCTCTCAAAATATTTATCAAGTCATGTTGTTCAATTGTGCTATTTAGATCTGTAGCCTCCTTTTGAATTTCTTTCCCAATGATCTGTTTTTTTTTTTTCAGAGAGTGGTGTGTTAAGGTCTCCAACTATAATTGTTGAGCCTGTGATCTTTTTTCATCTTTTGGAGTGTTTGATTTACGAATTTTACAGGCCTCTTGTTGGGTGCATATATGTTTATTATGCTCACCGGTTCTTGGTCTACTGTTCCCTTGAGCATTCTATAGTGCCCCTCCTTGTCTCTTGTTATGGCCTGTATCTTGAGGTCAATTTGGTCAGATATTAAGACCACTATCCCTGCTTTTTTGGCATTACCATTTGCTTGGTATATTTTTCTCCAGCCTTAAATTCTCAACCTGTTTTTTTTCTGTAGCTTGAGATGAGTCTCCTGGAGGCAGCAGATCGATGGGTTATGTTTCCTGAGCCAGTCTATTAGCCTGTGCCTTTTAATGCCCGAGTTCAGGCCACTGATAATATATCCATCTGTGTACTCTGTGATGTCATCTTGTACCTTTTGTGTTTGATACTTTCCTATCTACCTATCTTATCCGCTTGTCTTGTGTGTGTGGTTTATGTTTGCCTTCTTTTTACTATTGAGCTGATGCTCTCCTGGGGGCTGTTTCTTCTTTGTTGCCCTATGGATGGAGTTTTTCTATGTGTTGGTCTCTTATTTACCCTCAGTGAGTGTTGATTTTCTTCCCATACTGGATTGACACGGATCTTTTGTAGGGCTGGGTTTCTTTTTATGTATTCTTAGAGATTGTCCTTGTCTGGGAAGACTCTTACTTCTCTATTTATCTTAATAGATAATTTGGCTGGGTAAAGTATTCTTGGGTTTGCATTTTTGCCCTTCAATATTTGGAATATGCTACTCCATTTCCCCCTGTTCTTCATCGTTTCTGCGTATAGATCTGAACATGCTCTTATTGGGGTACCTTTTTACGTGATTGTTTGCTTTTTCCTGCTGCTTTTATGATCTTCTCCTTTTCCTCATAGTTGGGTAATTTGACAATTATGAGTCTTGGTGACTTCTTGGGATTCAGTCTGGCTGGTGTTCTTTCAGCCTCTTGAATGGTTGCCTGAATTTTATTTATTCAACTTGGGAAGTTTTCCTCTAAGATTTCCCTTGCTATTTTCGCTGTTGATTTCTTTGTTGTGTCTTGTTCTGGTAGTCCAATTATTCTTATATTGTTTCTTTTCATAGCATCAGACATGGGTCTCAAGTTTTCTTCTGCTAATTTGATTGTCTTATTAAACTGCTTTTCCTGTTTGCTGAGGTCTGCTTGGTTATCCTCTAGTTCACTGGTGCTATTCTCTGCCTCCTCAAGCGTATTGGCAAGGTCTGCCAATTTGTCACTGGATTTTGCTATTTCATCCTTTAACTCTTGTATTTCCTTTTGGTTACAAGTTTTATTTTTAACGATAGGTTTGTGAAAGCTCCTGGAGCTAAGATATGTGGTGTTTTATTTAATTTTTTGATTGAATATTTTAAACTGAATTTGTACCAAATATATTCAAAATACAGAGAACTTGTTTACAAAAACAAGATCAATTCCATGTATTATATTGAGGTTGAACTAAAAAATAATTTTATACACTCACATTTTTCTAAAATTTAATTGACAACACCTTCAAAAATAAATTGTAAATTTCTCTGCTAAAGTTTATTCATTTTACTTACATTCATCACAAACATATGGAGTTCAGCTAACATTTGTATATAAAGGAAACAATACATTTCTTTCAGGGTAGAATCAAAGCTTATTTGGAAGCAGTTATGAATTATGTGTGCAACACAATGAATTTCAAGAACATCTTTGCTCCATAGATTTCTTAATTTAGTAAGAACAATGTTTTTGTTATGCTTTGCTTCACCAAATTTTATATTCCATTACCCCTGCAAAAAAGAATTTCCCCTCAAATGAATTTTTAACTGAATTTATAATATTTATAAAAATGTCAAATGTTTCACCTTCAGCAGAAGGAACTTCTCTCAGCTTTACTTTAACTCCATGGATTAAGCAGAATTGTTTTTCTATCAAAGGACCTATCAACTCTGATAGAAAGTTAGTGTCCTGTGTGCAAGGCTTTTCTTCCCACCAGTGAAGCCAACATGTGGAAGGTGATTGCTTCTTGCGTATTTATAAGAAACCTTGAAATGAAATTGAAACAAAACAAAGGAATAACTTTAATTGATCTTTAATTTTAAAATGTCATGCTTTGCATTGTGACACATACATTTAATTTCTGCAGTTTTTAAGTTGTCTCTGTAGAGTTCTTTTATTAAGAGTACTACTAACTTTTGAGGGGGGTTATTTGTTTTACAGCAAGATTTCTTAGATTCTGTTTATCACATTTATTTTTCTAAATGCATCTAACCTACACTGACTCAGGTTTACCATCGAGATGTCCCAAACAAGACTTGATAGCTTTGTACATGATGAAGATTTCAGAATAGGTCATAAGAAAATGGGCTTTGAGGAGAAAGCAACAGGACAAATGGTTCCTGAGGAACTTGCGGGGAGGAGGAGGTACAGGAAGGGAGTGGTGAGCAAACAATTCCATAGACAGGGAAACAACAAGGGAATTAAAATCAACAAGAAGGAAGATGTAGAGATCCTCGAAGTGATGGAACAATAGCAGTCTAGATGAGAGGAATTATTAAGTGGCAGAAGAAGGGCAAGTATGATGTTGGAACAGGAGGAAGTAAAAGGACACAGAGGAAAGATCTAGGAAGCAGAGCTATGGATAGAGGTGTAAACATAGGTGTGTACATATGTATGTATATTAATTCATAACAATAGAAGTATTGGCCTATGTACATATATTTATATGACAAAACATTGAGGACATGGATGGACTTTGGGCCTCTGCTCAAGCCCTCCCTCAATGCAAGAACACTTTGTTCTAATAACCTAGTATTTTGTGATGCTCATGTTGAAGACAAAATGGGTGCATAAGCAAATGTGACGAAGAGAGTCAATGGTGCCCATCAATTAAAAGATATAGCAACTGTTGTTTTAAAGGCTTGAAATTAAATAAGCGGCTATCTTTCAGAGAAGCAACAAACCCACATGGAATAAGCACACCAGACTGTGTGATCATGAGGTGTCAACTGAATCAGGTAACAGGCATCAGAAGACCCAAAACAAAAAAATAACCTATTGTTGAGAATGAAGGGGGTCAGAGCAGAGACCCCAAACCCATCTGTAGACAATAGAACATCACCTCACAGAAGGGTCACAGGAAGGGAAGAGTCAACCAGAGTGCAGTATAGCACCGAAGAAACACAATGTTCCTCTGGTTCTTTGAGGCTTCCTCTCCCCCCATAATCATGACCCCAGTCCTGTCTTTCAGTTCTTGCTAGACTAGAGCATGAACACTGGTACAGATAAGAGCTCATGACACATGGAATCCAGGTCAGATAAATCCCTCAGAACATAAATGGAGTACTACTAGGTGGTACTAGCAGGACAAGGGGAAGTGGGGGGAGAAAGTGAGTCTGATTACAAGGAAGCATAAAATAGGAGCTGACACCAAGGTTTCAAAAGAAAGTAAATGTTTAGAAAAGGATGATGGCAACATATGTACAAATATGCTTGGCACAATTGATGTATGGATTGTTACAAGGGCTGTAAGAGCCCCCAATAAAATGATCTTAAAATAAAAAATTTAAAAGACAATGGGTTTACCCATTCAATAGCTGACCAGCATGTGGTTGGAGCAGCAACATGGAATGCTTCTCTCCTCCACCCCAACCCCTGTGATGGAAGCAGGTAACAGATCCTGGTTGCTAATATCAGAGAAGAATTTGGTTCATCAGTGAGCACTCTGCCTGTACCCTGCAATGAGACTCTTTGGAGAGGCTCAAAAAAGAAATGGACTATTGCTGGTTATTTTTCCAATTCAACCAAATAGTAAAGTGATTATGAATTTTTACTCTACCTGCATATTAAATAACCATTCAGATTTCCCACCGGCCAGGTTGAGGAGCCTGCTCAAGGCACATGTGTCTGACACACTAGACCAGACCACAGCATGAGCTGGATTTACAAAATGCAAATCCATCACATACATTTCAGCTTTTAAAAATACAACTATTAAAAGTAATATTTTGTATTAAGTTGAAAACCCTGGGACAAACGATAACCAGGTTGGAAACAATATGAACAGGGAAAGGTATCGGAGAATGATCACACGCAGGGCAGACATGACAGTAATGGCTCCTAGCATGGCTGTTGCTATGATTCAGAACTGACGTGACAGCAGTGACTGAATGTGTTTGCAACTCTAAACTAGTTGCTGTAGAGCCCTGGGAGTAGAGTTATTCTCAGCGTGCAAATTTAATAAGATAGATGCCAACACAACCAGTAGCCCCAGTTTGGGACTTGGACTGAGACCCATCCAACCCATTGCCATCGAGCCAATACTAATTGATATTTATCTATTGCCATTGAGACAATTTCGACTGACAGGCCCCCTATGCAGGGCTTCCAAGTCTGTGAATCTTCATGGGAGCAGATAGACTCATTGTTCTCCCACGGAGTAGTTGGTGGGTTTGAACTGTCAACCTCGTGGTCAAGCAGTCCAAGGCTTATCTCACAGCATCACAGCTTATCTCACAGCATCTTTTAAGTTGTACATCTCTGGCCCAAAGAGTTGGCAGTTCAAATTCACTCAGAGGTGCCTCAGAGGAAAGGCTTGGTGATGTGCTTCAGAAGTCACACGATAAAACCCTATGATGCTTAGTTCTGCTCTGAATCACACGAGGACTGCCATGGACGACAGAAACGACAACATGGCAACGGATGGTTTTATTTTTTTAACCAGTAGTTTGCTGGCAAATGTTGGAGCCCTGATTTTTTTTGTTTGTTTAAGCTTTTTCATTTATTTATTTTCAGAAACTGGAGTTTATTTCCCATTGACCTTATTTCTGCTTTCAAGGGAGTGCGGAAGCACAGTGTGAGACCACTCAATGGTTGCTCCTGTCCCCTCAGTGGCCTGCGTAGGGGGGCTGCGCCCCAGCCTTCAGTAGCAGACGGCGGAGCACGCAATCTTCATAGGGCACTGCTGACTGGGCACCGAGGGCACCTGCAGCCATCAGGCCAGGAGCATTAGCCGTTCGTTTCCCTGAAATTCCTCGTGGGCACAGCCTGCTCATCCTTTTCCATCTCCACTGGATCTCTGTAGAAGTCAAGGTCAGGCACGAACTCCCCAAGAGGGCTCCCCCCAAGATGGTGCCACGCATGCTCACAACTTCCCGAGCCAGCATCCACAGGTGAGCTCCTTGTTGTTGCCTGAGGTGACCACGTCCCCATAGCAGAGAGAGGAACTGTGTGACACAGTAATGGTGTGCGGGTCAACGCAGAGGCTTCTGTGAGAGGCCGGTGGTCAGCTCTGGGCTTCCGGAAGCTGCCCGACCCAGCTAGTGAAGGTTGCAGAAGTGAAGCGCCCAGCAGGAGCCCTGAGTTTTAGCACTGGTTGATTTCCATGTTGTAAGTGCGCCCACTATGGTTGATATCAAGGGCCCCTTTGAGAGCTGCTAAACTTGCATTTGAGATGAGCACGATTAGCCAGCCCACACTGCCAACCCTCACTCCTGCCAACTTCTTGCCCAAGTGTGATAAATAACTTCTCATTGGGCTCCTTTTGCCCAAACAGAAGCAGTTACACCCAGAAGTCCCACCTCCCCTCTTGCATTTGAGACCTTTAGAAGCTTCAGGGGGTGGCATGCCGGCCTTGCTTGTCTTTTACAGCATCTCACCTGCGACCTCTGTTCTTTTCTGACCAACACAAGGTTAGAAAACCTACCTCCAGAAGATTGCTTTAGAGCCTCCTTTTTAACATCTCCTCGCTGAAGATTGCATAATAGCAAAAATAACTTTAAGAAAAATTCGACACAAATTTTAAGACCTCAAGTATTTAAACCACAAAACAATTAAGTTTGCTCTGTTGTAGATACCATGGGAAAATTTTCAGTGACTTGAGGAACCTCAAGTAATAAACTCTTGATGTATCTGTGCCTGCTTTTGCGTATGAAAATAGAAAACTTATATTTTATGCATCAGTTATAGATATTGTTCTGCAACATTTCCTATGAAACAGGATGTGCTTTATGCTAATTTGCCATGAATATTTCAATATCATTTGGCAAAAGGAGCAGAGATATGACCCACATCAGAAAAACACCTCAACCTTGGGGTTGAGACATTCTCCAGTGGTTTCTTTAATTACAGATTTATGAAGTGAGACCATCCCAAGCAAAACAGAGATTGAGTACACCAATCAGGAAGAGGCTGCTCATAGCAACCGTGGAACAGTAAAGATAAATAAATAGATAAAAAGCTAGGGGCACCAAAACAGAAGACTTCATGGTTCCGTTGCAAGCAGCTGTGACAAGTTGCTATCTATCCGAAAAACAGATGGAAATGGAAATCCCCCAAATGGAGTTGGTTATAAAACACTGGTGGACATTTATTGATAGGTGTGACTGGGACCCAATCATAGAGAGAATAGAAATGCATCAAAATCCTACTCCAGGGATTTTTCTTGACCTTTGGCTATTTAGAATATGCCAAATATCTGCTGCAGGTGTTCATTTGTCTTCCTATTCCGCAGTTAGTTTTATAGTATCCCTTTTTGGGGGCCTATAATGTAGTACTGTCCATGTGTATAAGGGAGGCTTATGACAGCTTCATATACACAGAGGTTCTTCCATGGAGAAATGATTTATTGTGATGGGTTTTATATTGTTAGAGCTACATTGAGACTGTACTTTTGATCTACTTTGTAGCTCCATTCTGTGAAGGGAATTCTTTCTTTAAATACCTGAAGTCTTTGCTGTCAGCAGGAAGTGCCCCTTCTCAGTTTTATTTTTGCTTCAGGTTATTCTATGGAAAGGAGAGAAAAGTGTCTTGTTTTTAATGTCCTTTGCATTTCCTCAGTGGAATAGTTTATAATTTCCTGCTGCCAAGTGGGCAGGAAAGGGTCAAATCTTTGTAACACTTCTTTCCCTGGGAGTATAACCACTTTCAATGTGTAAGTGGCAATTTAAATGGGATGGGGAAGGGCATATTTTCTCCCCATGAATCTAAAGAGCCAATATGGCCATTTTAGAGGTAACGTAACAGGTGATTACTGACTCAGAGGTACTATTTTCCTGCCACTTGAAGGTCACTTTTGTAATACAACATCAAAATGCCTAACGGGAAGTTAAGGGAAGTATTGAATATGTAACAGATGGGACTCAAAAACTTAAGTGAGCTTCATCTGTAGCACAAGAATTTACCAACTCTGTTTAATTTTCTAACTCTTCCAGATGCTGCAGCAAAGGAATGTGAAAGGGTGACAGTGAGAGAGGGGGGCCAAACTGTAGGGAAATACATGCAGCTGTGTAGTCTGATATCTGAAAGTTCTTAGCTTCTAGCAACTTCTTTTGCTAACTGTAGGGTTCCTGACATTGACTGATAAGCTAATTGTATAAAGCTTCAAAAATGTCTTCTTCATTTGTTACCCCCCCCACCCCACCTCCAACTCTCCCGCTATAACAACATTTCCTAGAGGAAGTTCAGCTCAGATGACTTCCTCTGAAAAAGACACTGAACCAAATAATTGTTTGCTGGTCCCTGAGGAGAAAAATTTGTTTTATTTGAAGCCCACATAAGCCTTAAAACTGAGATTTGATGGTGAGGAATAGGATGTCCTTGTTTTCTTCTTGACTGAATCATTGAGAGTCACTGGGTGTCTCTTAAGCATATTACACTAGTTTTGGAATCCATTACTATTTTTTTTAGTAATTTTATTGGGGGCTGTACAACTCTTATCACAATGCATACACCCATCTATTGTGTCAAGCACATTTGTACAATGATTGTCGTCAGCATTCTCAAAACATTTGCTTTCTACTTGAGTCCTTGGTATCAGCTCCTCATTTTCCCCCTCCCTCCCCAAGCCCCCTGTCTCGTGAATGCTTGATAATTTAAAAATTATTATATTGTCATGTCTTCTTACACTGTCTGATGTCTCCCTTCACCCACTTTTCTGTTGTCTGTCCCCCATGGAGGGGATATATGTAGATCCTTATAATTGGTTCCCCCTTTCTACCCCACCTTCCCTCCACCCTCCTGGTATCGCCACTCTCACCACTGGTCCTGAAGGGATCATCCGCCCTGTGCTTCCAGTTCCTAGCTGTACCAGTGTACATCCTCTGGTCTAGCGGATTTGTAAGGTATTGGGCTTATGATAGTGGGGGAGCGGACCATTTAAGAACTAGTGCGACCCTTCTGTAAGGGGATGTCCAGTTGCTTCCAGATGGGCTTTGAGTCCCCAATCCGCACTCCCCCTCATTCACAATGATGTGATTTTTCTGTTCTTTGATCCCTGATACTGAAGCCCTCGACACCTCATGATCGCACAGGCTGGTGTGCTTCTTCCATGTGGGCTTTGTTGTTTCTGAGCTAGATGGCTACTTGTTTACCTTTAAGCCTTTAAGATCCCAGACACCATATCTTTTGATAGCCGGGCACCATCAGCTTTCTTCGCCACATTTGCTTATGTCCATGACTATTTTTAAGGTGTTTTTTTTCTTTCTTTCTAGCCCTGTATATATTTTTTCTAAGTCATAACGTATTTGTTAGGTACTCTGAAATATTATTGTCAATATGTGCCATCAAGTTGGTTCCAATTTAAAATAACTTTACACATGATAGAAGGCAGCATGTTCAGTCTTGTGTCATCTTCAGAATCGTTCTTATGTATGAATTCACTTTGCACCCACTGTGTGTACATCAGTCTTTTTCATTGACCATCTGCTCTATCAAGCATGACGTTCCTTTCCTTGGACTGGTCTGTCCCTCCAAAGTATCTAAAGTGATTCTTGCTTCTCTGGAGCATTCTTCATATACTTTTCCCAACACAGATATTGTTTATGCTTCTGACAGTGAATGGTGCACTCAATAATTTTCTCCAACACCATCATTCATTCAGCTGCATCAAATCTTCTACCAAACAAAAACAAACTCCCTACTGTCGAGTAATTGCCGGCTCACAACTAGCTGCCCCTATGAGTTTCTGAAACTGCAATTGTTAAAGGAGAGTAGAAAGGCTTGCCTTTCTACCTCAAAGCGGTTGGTGGGTTCAAACTGGTGACCCTGTGAGTTAGCCCAACACATAACCACCATGCCATGAAGGCTCCTAATTATTCTGCAGTGCTCCTTATTCATTGTCCAACTTTTGAATACATGTGAGGTGATTGCAAATACTATGTCTTGGGTCATGTGTATCTTATTTTCAAAGTGACACATTTGCTCTTTATTACTTAAAGAGGTCTTTGACAGCATGTGGGATATAGAAAGACGTTTCCCCAGCTTCTCACCTCCAAATATATGGCAGGCCTAGGACACCACTTGCAACTAATGGCAAATAATTGTCAAGTTATCTCCCTGAAGGCATCAATCATCCAGAGCAAGCAGACCCTATTGTCTGTCCCGCCATATGTGGGGATCACTCCCTACTGTTAAGGACAGTGGATTGCTCTCCCGGGAAAGCTTAGAGAAAATCAAGTCTCTAGCTCAAGAACAATCAAGGTTAGGCCACCATCATAAATCTAGGATCCACCCATCTTGTCACATGCATACCCTTAGTCCTTCCTCTTCCTATTGTGTGTTTACTCTTAGATTCCCCCTCTCATTATTGTATTACCTATAGCACAACCCCTTCCTGTGACGTATGTCTTTACCAGTAATCAGGGGGCTTGGATGCCCCCAAAGATATATAAGTCTTGGCTAGAAGTAAATCACTCTCTCTCTCTCCTGCCCTCTTTTCTCTCACCTCCATGTGTACCACCAAAGGAGCTGAGGTGAGCATGCTACCATGAAATGTGTCTGACTCCTTCATTTTAAAGTTGTGCAGCCCCATGAATCCAAGAAGATGACAGGGTTGGTGGCGTCTGTCCTCCTAAGGCTCAGCAGAGGAGAGCCATTCTTAGGAGACAAGTAAATTATCATTTATTCCTACATGCCTGTTCAAGTTACTCCTCAGTCCAGGGCTACCATTATGCTTAAGAGCAGGTAAGAGTTAATAGAATGTGAGTTTAGAACTGGACCCCATGCATATTTTAAACTTTCACTTTTATTTTGTGCTATTTAATATGAGTTCTGTGACTCTCCTTCCCCAAGTTGGGAAATGCCTTTGTTTCTGTACATAATCATTTCTCTGACCCACAAATCCTGGATGTTATTTGACAGTATTAGAATTAAGTAGCTTTTATTAGCCCAGCAAGAAGAAAGAAATAACTAAGATACTAAAAACCTTCCAAAATTTAAAACAAAGCTAAAAATAAAGTACATAAGCTACCCAGTATATACAAGTAAAAATATTCATGGTTATAGCACAAAGCAAAAAAGTTAATTGGCTTGATTTGAAGGTAAGGTGCAAGATTCACACATTATTCCACTCCCAAAAAGTACGGAACATCCTGCCTTCTTTCCATTATTTCCTTTGAGGCCCTCTCATTCCCTCTTGGACTTACTGATTTGGGAATTTACAGCCACTGCATATCAATTGCCATTTATAGATGTAGCAGATGTGATTATAATATACTCTGTGAATTAGTTCCAATCATTGTATTTAAAAAGCCAATTGTGATTCTGAAAGCTGGCTTGAAAGGAGAAAAAGAAAAGGTTTGTGATAAATGGTTCCATAGCCTCCTTTGGTAAAAAAGATATTTGATGGTATGCTACAGGGGATGGGTTTAGTTAACATTGTCATTAATAATCTTGGAGAGGAAGTAACAGCATGTAAATGAAGCAGGCAGATGCACCTCAGCACACTGGTGCTGAATAAAGAGGAAATAATAGAAATAGACTTTATGTAGCTTTTCAATCAAAGAAAACAGAAAGCATGCCCGGGAACAATGTTCAGATGAAATAAGTAGACATGATGGGGGAAGTGGTTACAGCACAGGAAGTAATATGGAATTCTTTATATTATTTTATTTTTAAATTTGTGCCCATAGCATCATTGAATATGGGAAGCATCATTGAATATGAACATATCCCACGATGATAAAATTTCCCTTTTCCAGAACAACTCGCCTATTTTGACGGTAACAACACTGTTCACTTAGTTCCCTGGCTTAAATTCGGGACTTTAACTCATGATTTCTCTTTATCTGCATTCTAATAATCACTAGTACCTATTTAATATTTAATATGAGAGGCACTAAACAATTAGCTCTTATTATCTCACTCTATCCTCAGGAAAGCCCTCTGAAGTCAGTGTGGTTAGCCTCACTTTTCAATATATGGAAACTAGAGCCTCCAAGGATTATAGAGCTTGGCTGCACATTCTCGGTGTCCCTAGGGCACTGTCATAAAGCACGGTGGATTCTTTATTGCTATGATCACGTTTAGTCCTTCTTACTCTCCATTTGCTATCTGCTCACTATTTAGGGTGATAAAATAGTAATTTCATAGCTGCTATTTCTATATTCAGTTGATATTAATTTTATATATTGATTATGTAGCAAAAACGTCTTCAATCAAGTAACTTGTATAACTCCCACAGTCAAAAATAGAGGTTGTTTCCTAGTGTTTGCACATCAGCATTTGTTGTACTTTCGTAAACTTTTGAAGAATATTTCCCTATGTATTTATTAACCAAACAATTCTAGAGAAGGTTAAGCTCATAAAGTTGTGATTCAATGAGAAAATTAAATGATAAATGCATGGGTAAGATAATGAACACAGAGAAAACTGATAAAGAAAAAAAAGAGATAAAAAGCAGAAATGGAATCAAGGTATAACATTTTATAAGACCCTTCATATTTCTATCACAGTGCAGATGGCTTCTAGATAGTTATATTGGCAATGGATGCTTAGCATCTAGCTAGCTTCCTTCTTAAGGATAATAATAACAAGACTGGGCTGACGCTAATGAAATCTCTGATATTTGCTTCTAAGCAGAGACAGGACAATTTTTAACCCTTATTCCACCACTCAGTAGCACTAGCTTTACATTTGGTGAGAAATTTTCTATGTGGGATTGTAGACCCATCTCCAAAATAATGCCCTCAGTCTAGCTGTCAATGTTCTGGTTGTGAGGTATTACTTAGGAGAGTACTTGTATACCTGTGCTCAATGGGTCAAATTAAGGAAATATCAGAAAATTATTCAAGGAGACACCACACCACAGAGCCAGCCTCAAGGAAGGAAACCAAAACAAGGTTGAACCGAATCCAGGTTGTGATCTTTTGAATTTGTGAACCCCAAAAGTCACCATAAATTTGACAATTTGTCACATCTTTCCCCCTATAGTTGGTAAGCTATCATGGTATATAATGGGAAGAGATAAATGTTTTCAAATTCAGATTATTTTTAAATAGGCAAGTGATATTAAAACTCATGTAAAATACCAATCCACAATAGCACCTCACCCTGCTAAACGGTCATTGCATGATACCCACCTTCCCAACATGATCACTGAAGACAGACGTGTGTGTAAGCAAACGTGGTGAAGAAAGCTAATGGTGCCCGGCTACTGAGAGATATAGCATCTGGGGACTTAAAGGCTTGAAAGCAAACAAGTGGCCATCTAGCCCAGAAGCAACAAAGCCCACATGGAAGCAGCACACCAACATGGGTGATCATGAAGGGCAGAGGAGACCAGGTCTCAAACAATAAAGGCAGGGGTGGTGGTGGTGGTGGTGGTGGTGGTGGGAATCACATCACCGTGAATGAGGGGTAGTGTGTGATGGGGACCCAATGCCCATCTGTAGACAGCTGGACATCCCTTCTAGAGGGGTAGTGGGGAGGAGATGAGTCACTCAGGGTTCTGTGTAGCAACAATGAAACCTAAAACCTTCCTCTAGTTCCTGAACGCTTCCTCCCCTCCCAATTATCATGACCCCAATTCTACCTTGCGGACCTGGTTATACCAGAGGATGTACAGTGGTGCAGTAGGGATCCGGAAACACAGGGAATCTAGGACAGATGAACCCCTCAACACCAGCGGTGGGAGTGGTGACACCAGGAGGGAAGCGGGTGTAGAAAGGGAGAACCGATCTTGGAGATCTATGTGTGACCTCCTCTCTGGGAGATGGGCAATGGGAAAATGGGTCAGGGGAGATGCCGGGCAGTGCAAGCCAGGATAAATAATTATTTATAAACTATTAAGGGACCAGGGGGAAGGGGGAAGCGGGGGTGGGAGGGGGAGGAGAAAAAAAAGGAAACCAAGCTGATTCCAGGAACCCAAGTGGAAGGCGAATTTTGAGAATGACGAGTGCAACAAATGTATAAGGGTGCTTTGCTCAATTGATGTATGTATGGATTGTGATAAGAGTTGTATGAGTCCCAGTAAAAAGATTTAAAAGAAATAATTAAAAAAACACCAATCCACCAGCGCTTCTATTTGGGGGATTCCAAAGATGTTCCAGAAGGTGAGCATTAGTCATTATATGACACCCTTCCAATCTAAGGAATGGTATGAACTAGCTTTACTCTAAATCGTAGCCTCTTCTCAGAACTACGTTGAAAGCTGCTTCTCTGGCAGACCAAGTTCATCTTGTCCAAGGCAGCATATACTTTACTAAATTCTGTATTGGATCTTTGCTCAGGCTTTTTACTATAGGGAGGAAGCTAATCAGGAAGTATCTTCAAATACTATGGAGAATGGAGTGAGGCAATTGGTGCGTGTGGCTAAAGGGACCAATTTCTTAGTGGGAAAGAGTTGGGGATGTTTGTTTATGAGCTTTGGTAGAAATTAACTAGTCAGGTTGTGCACTAATGAGGCAGAACCTGAAAATTCTTCTTCAGTGGAGTATACAAAGAAGAATTCTGGAAGAAAATGAGCAAATGAAATAAAAAAAATACCATTATAATTATAGCGACCTGAATCTTGATTTGAATCCTTGGTTCCAGAATGTCATTTCTGTTATTTCTTAAGGAAGCAGAGAAAGGATCCTAGAAATTCAGTGGTAGGCATGTCCTTATCCTCCAACAATTGCCTTATGGAAAGACTATAGATTCATTGCCCAGGTAGAATTTGGATCGCCCATTTCTCACAGATGTTGATATTTTGGGGCAACCTGCTTTCTTTCTTTAAAAAAAATCATTTTATTAGGGGCTCATACAACTCTTATCACAATCCATACATACATCAATTGTGTAAAGCACATCTCTACATTCATTGCCTTCATCATTCTCGAAACATTTGCTCTCCACTTAAGCCCCTGGCATCAGGTCCTCATTTTCCCCTCCCTTCCTGTTCCCCTCTCCCTCAGGAGCCCTTGATAATTTAAAAGTTATTATTTTGTCATATCTTGCCCTGTCTGACATCTCCCTTCACCCACTTTTCTGTTGTCCATCCTCCAGGGAGGAGGTCACAAGTAGATCCTTGTAATTGGTTCCCTCTTTCCAACCCACTCACCCTCTACCCTCCCAGTATCGCCACTCACACCACTGGTCCTGAAGGGATCATCCTCCCTGGATTTTCTGCCTTTCCAGTTCCTATCTTTACCAGTGTACATCCTCTGGTCTATCCAGACTTGCAAGGTAGAATTCGGATCATGATAGCGGGGGAGGTGTAAGCATTTAGGAATTAGAGGAAAGATGTATCTTTTATCGTTGCTACATCACACCTTGACTGGCTCATCTCCTCCCCTAGACACTTCTGCAAGGGGATCTCCAGTGATCGATAAGTGGGCTTTGGGTCTCCACTCTGCACTCTCCCCCTCATTCACTATGGTAAGATTTTTTTGGTTCTGATGGTGCCTTATACCTGATTCCTTAGACATTTCATCATCACACAGGCTGATGTGCTTCTTCCATGTGGGATTTGTTCCTTCTGAGCTAGATGGCCACTTGTTTACCTTCAAGCCTTTAAAACCCCAGACACTATAACTTTTGGTAACCGGGCACCATCAGCTTTCTTCGCCACATTTGCTTATGCACTCATTTGTCTTCAGCGATTGTATCATGGAGGTGTGCACCCAATGATATGATTTTTTTGTTCTTTGATGCTTGATAACTGATCCCTTCAGCACCTTGTGATCACACAGGCTGGTGTGTTCTTCCATGTGGGCTTTGTTGCTTCTGAGCTAGATGGCCACTTGTTTACCCTCAAGCTTTTAAGACCCCAGACGCTATATATTTTGATAGCCGGGCACCATCAGCTTTCTTCACCACATTTGCTTATTCGCCCGCTTTGTCTTCAGCGGTTGCTTCGGGAAGGTGAGCATCATAGAATGCCAATTTAATAGAAGAAAGTATTCTTGCATTGAGGGAGTACTTTAGTGGAGGCCCAATGGCCTTCTGCCCTGGGGGTCTGGCCCCAGTCCCGAATATAAGTGGATGCCTGCCCCCCCCCCGAAGAATTTATTTCAAAGGATGGCATTGAATCTGAAGCTTGGGAGAGGGACATATCTGATCAGATCACATGGGAGCAGATGAAGGGGGAGTAGGAGAGAGTGGAGCACATCCTGGACCACCAGGCCTTGAGGACGATGACCCCAATTAGAGCAACCAGTTCACAGAGAGGACCACATGGCCAGCCCCACTATGAGACATGACATCCCTCACTGACCCATGGTCCTGTGGGGGACAGCACCGGAGACACAGTGTGGGAATTGCGCCAAATCTGATCCTACCACACCGAGGCAAAGCACTGTGGGAGGGCAGCGGAACAGCAAGGGAATGAAGTGGCAAGGTCCCCAGGGAATGCTGAAGGTAGACTATGGGTCTAGGGCATGGTGCCCCAACAGACTGGACTGAAAAACACTCCTAAAGGCCAACAAACGATCCTTGAACTAACTACAAGCTTTTCTTTTTTGTTGTGTTTCGTTTTGTTTATGTCAGTGGTTTGTTGTATATTGTTGCTTGGTTTTGCTTTGTCTTGTTTTTGTGCATGTTATTATTTCCGCAGGTCTGTCTAAATAAGATAGGCTGAATGAACAATTACAGGAGAAAACAGTGGGACTTACAGGTCCGGGGGGACATGGGGAAGGGGGAGGTGAGGGGGGGAGGTGAGGCAGTGGTGTTAACAAACCCAGGGGCAAGGGAAAAACAAGTGATCCAAATTGGTGGTGAGGTGGGTGTGGGAGGCCTGGTAGGGTATGATCAAAGGTAATGTAACAAAGATGTATAGCTGAAACCCAGGTAGGGACTGAGCATGATAGTGGGACAGGAGGAAAGTCAAGGGAAATAGAGGAAAGAGCTGGGAGGCAAAAGGCATTTATAAAGGTCTAGATAAAGACATGTACATATGCAAATATATTTATGTATGAGGTTGGGGAAATAGATGTATGTGCCTATACCTGCTTTCTTACTAAAGGGCTATTTCTTTTTGAGAAAATGCCAAATAATAGCTTTTTTCTCTAAAATGTATAGAGAAACAGGGGAGCCCATACACCGAACACCAAAAGGTGATGACCCAGTTAAGATACGAGATAAGGCCAGCATGGAGATAACTTTTTGAGGCTGGTTCACGTATGGGCTCCCAGTGGGTTTCTTCATAAGTATATCAATTAGGAGACTCCAGAGTTCATGGTCTCACCACCAAAGTTCAGGGCATTGCATGGTGAGTGCTTCCTAGGGGTGGTGGTGGCTGTCATTACCTGCTTCCTTGCAGAACACTTTGTGCATGTTTTGCTCTAAATCTAATAACGATCTGTCTCCCTCTTCCTCTCCCACTAACTGGCTCTTTTACCCTTCTTGTCCATAGGCATATGTTTAGTTTTAGCTCTTTGTAAATCTCCATGAATTTAAAAACAAAACGAATCAAACTGAAATATGACCCCTGTAACAACCATCATTGTAAAAAATAATGTAATACAGAAAATTATTAGGGAAGATGAAGAAAAGGGAACTTCCTTTCAAAATACCAAGGCTAGAAATTTGGAAGAAATTTTAATTATAAATTTGACAGTAAGATGTGATAAAAGAAAATGAATGCAGAAGAAAATAGAAGTTAAAACATATAAAAGAATTAAATACAGAATAAAGATGAAAGGTTAAGTTTCTTTTAATGTAATAAGATAAAGTGGATGGTATTCAAAATGAATGAGAAAAGACTAGAGGCCAATGAGATAAAAGGTTAAAACCATGACAGTAAAGAAACAAAAGGTTAAGATACATGGAATAGGATGAAAAGTGCAAAGTGTAAAAGTAGATGAGACTAAAAATTAAGCACAGGAAGTAACCAGCATTCTGAAAGAAAAGAAGTATAAATTTAATAGAATTTGGGCAAAATAATTAAAAAGAGAATGAAAGCAGAAAGCACGGAGTATGGACAACTCTACAAGCAAGACAGCTAGCTTGCCTGAAGGTAACGAAAGGCTGAGAAGGCCCTTCTCCGCTGTTGAAACCACAAGGGACCAGGCAGCCCTGGCTCGGGCATGGAAAGCAATCTCCTCAGTTCTTCACTGTCAACCCTCCACACAAGTAGCAAACCAACCCAAACCCAAACCCATTGCCACTGAGTCGACCAAACCAACAAACAGAAACAAGCTGACTGCCGTTGAGTCAATATCCACTTACAGACCCTACAGAACAGAGCAGAACATTTCCTGTGGAGTGCCAAGACGGAGCCTTTACAGGAGTAGAAAGCTGCATCGTTCTTCTGAAGAGTGGCTGGAATTTTCAAACTGCTGACCTTGTGGTTTGCAGGCCAGCACATGGACCGCTGGAATGACTCATTGTGACCCCCTCTAGTGTTTTAGAAGCTTTCACTTTTTACAGCCGAATTATGAGGATCCAACCTCATCTTTTTTTCCCCAGGAGGAGCCAATAGGTTTGAACCACAAACTTGCAGTTTGAAACTCCACATGTACCCAATGCACCGCAGAGCCCCTTCCCATCATCACAATTTTGTTTCTAGTGCCAGAACATTTGGATCTAGAAACTCAAGTATTCTTGAATGCTTAAGGTAATATCTCAACTCATTGGAAACACTTTAATTTTGTTCCCTATTTATCTATATCTTTCCCATTAAAAAGTATCAGAGATTGTACTTCTTTTAAGATGTATTTTAATCTTCTATGTTCTATTTAAACACCCTAGAATCCCTGGTGGCATAGTGGGTTATGCATTGCCCTGCTAACCCAAAGGCCCATTGTTTAAAAGTTCAAAACCACTAGCAGCTCCATAGGAGAAAGATGAGGCTTTCTACTAGAAAGGTTTAGAAACCTGCAAGGGAAATTCTACCCTGTTCTACAGGATCACTGTAGGTCAGAAATGACTCAATGGTAGTGAGTTTGGTTTTGGAGAAATGTGAAATTAGGCACTTGGCTACATGCTTTGCTGTTCTCGGGTTATCTTAGTAAGTTACTGCATTTTTCATTCCTTCCTAGAAGGTAAGACAATATAGGGATGGCCACAGGTGACTAAAGTAGCATTGAGCTAAAATGGATAAATCAGATTTCCATTAGAAATTTGGAAGTACGCCTAAGATATTTTAGTTCAGTATGAATAGCTCTTTTGAAAGCAAATGAAAGAGTAATGAAGGGGCCAGCTTCCACCCATCATGTTAGAAGTCTATTTGCAGAAAGAGAAGAATGACACATGGCCCCAAAGCTCCTTTATACTTACAATCTTCCAGTTCATGGTAGTGGCTGAGGTACTGGTCCTTGGCTTCTTTCTGATAGTTCACTGGTCATGATTAGCCCCCCTCTTTTTAGTTTTACTCCCTTCTCCTCTTATTCACTCAATTAATAGTTAGGTTTGAGGGATAAGTAATCTGGAGGGATTTTGTTTTTAAAAAGAAATATACCGTACGTATTTACACAGCTCATCTCAAGAAATAAAATCATCAACAATATCCTGTTAAACTCTCCATATATGTGGTTCTTTCTCCACCCACCCCCATCGTTCGTCCCTCCCCCTCAATATCCTGTCCCTCCCTGCTCCCAGTTGTCATCTCCTTCCTGGCCTCCTCATAGTCATCAAAGTCTTACCTTTTAGCATATAAACCACATTTCTTTTTCTTCTAAAAGAATGGTGTTATTAAATATTTATCTTTTCAAGACTGACTAAGTTTGCTAAGGATACTCTTCTCTAGCTTTGTCCATGTCTGTGGTACTTAAGAGATTTGTCATTATCTTTAGTGATATATAATACTCCCTAGTATGAATGTACCAGAGTTTGTTTATCCATTGTTATAATTGGGCTTTTGGGATATTTCCTTGTTTTTGCTATTTTGGAAATTGCTACAGTAAACATGTGAGGGGGGATAGTATATTTGTAGTTCATTCCACCATGTCAGACTATTAATCAAGCTTTCTATTTAGAGGTTCTGAAAAGATTGTGTAACAGTGTGCAACAAAAAAGGCCTGATGTGTGCAGATGGGGGACTGGTTTTGCCACCACGACAATGCACCTGCTCATGCAGCCATCTCAGTGCACCAATTTTTGGCAAAAAACAGCATGCCTCTCTTGTCCCATGAATGTTACTTACTTGACCTCTCTCTGGGAAATTTCTTTTGTTTCTACGAATGCAGAGGGATATGAAAGGACAGTGATTTGATGACATAGAAGAGGTGCAGAAAAAAATGAGGGAGGTGCTGTCAGTCATCCAAACAGATGAGTTTGAAAAATGTTTCCAAGAATGGAATCACAGATTTGACAAATGTATTAAGTGTAAAGGAGAAAATTTTGGTGATAAGGTTGTTTTGTAAAAGAAAGTTCAAATACAAAGCTTTGGGAAAAATTCTTTTTTTGTTTTCATCCTCCCTCCTATGTCTGTTTATGTTGAATTCTTTGTTGTTTCCGTGTATATATCCAGTAGAGATATTGCTGCAGCAAAGGTTCCTGAATTTGCATTGATTTAGGAACGTGCCATACTGATTTCCACAGAGCTTGCACAATTCTACAATTCCACCAGCCATGTGAAAGCATTGTCTTTCCTTATTGTATTGTTGCTTTCCCCTTAAATAAATGGAATTTGTTGTCTATGTAGCATGTGGACGGACCAAAGGAGGTTATTTCAGGAAATAAATGTGCAGTGACATACTTTGCATATTAATCTGAAATAGGAGTTGTGGGGGGGGGGGAATTTGCAAGCAGGATTGCATAATCCCTAGCTTGAATTTGTGCTGGAAGCTGTTAGAAACTAAGGCAATTGTGAAAGCAATTCATTTAACCCACTATAAGTTAAATGAATGGTCTTTGGTTGCAGTGAAAGAGAAAGCCCTCTGGACAGCAACCTTGACCTCTTAATTAATATTGGCTCATTGACTAGTCATCTGAGGGGAATTTAGTTCCAGGGAACCATAACTTCAGTTGGTCTCTTGAAAAGTTAATCTAGCCTACTCTGTTGCCATTAGTTATAATGTCCCTTAGAATGGAACACTAGTTCAATCTTTACTTTTTTGGCTCTTGAAAGGACCCTTCTGCATATTTTTAATTTATCCCTCCTCCAATATATTTTGGAAGTAGATAGTATTTTCCAGTATCTGTGTGTCAGAAGTATATTCTTTAGCCTTCCTCATTTGCTCTGAAGTAGCAAAAACATTCTTTGTGAGAATTTGTGTGTCCTAAATTTTCATTTGGACATTCCGGTGCTGCAGCTCAGTTCCTCTATTGTACAGGGCAGATCCATGTTACTGGCTACGGAGCACCAATGTTTCCTCTCAACCTGATTTGTGGAAAGTACTGGGGTCAATAGTTAATTTCAACTTTTGTCAAAGAGTTTCTAAGGGCAGAGCTCTTGTATATTCCTTAATATGGGTAAAATTGTTAGGGAGGTTTACAATTTTCTCCAAATATTGTCTCAATACCATTTGCCTCTCTTGTTTATATTTTCCACCTAGCTGCTTTCCTTTATGTATAGAGAGAGTTTCTCATCTCCTTGGGATACGATTGCTCTGAGAAAAGTCCCTTCTACTCCATAAGCAACCAGGCATCTACATCTGTACAGATATTTCTGTATCCAACTTCTAGGGCTTTAATTAAATATATGCATTCATTTTTAGATGGTAATGATGTACATTTCTCAGGAGATTCTGCTGTCTAGAACGCCAAAGAATGTTTGAACATGGGTCCTTAATATGCCAACGGAGGGACTTGTGGGAGTTTCCAGCTTGGTGACAGGAAACCTTGAGTCCACGATCTTCTCTCTCTCTTTTACTAATCTTCCTCTGAAATGTCTTCATCCAATGTCAAACGGTTTCTTCATTCCCAGCACGGCAATGACCTTGATTCTATCACTGTGAAAATAGATCATAAAATGTGGGCTTCTTGGTGTCAGGAAGTACAACTAGAACAGTTTGCTCTTTATGGATTTAGCTGAGGCTAGTTTGGATAGTTACTAGTAATCAGTGAACCTCATTAGTAACATAGGTCACTTATGGATAACTGGCCAAAGTGGCCTTTTATTACTTAGAAGTTACTTAAACTTGTACATGTTCTATGGAGGAATAAAACAAAACAAAAAACCAAAACAAAACATAAAATCCAATTTTCCTCCGTTCTCTCTCTTGACTGGGATTAACAGAGGTGGTTGTTGTTAGATGCCATCGAGTTGGCTCCAGCCCATAGCAACCCCAAACACTGCCTACCCCTGTGCCAGCCTCACAATTATTCTGATGCTTGAGTCCATTGTTGCAGCCACTGTTTCAAACCATCTCCTTGAGGGACTTCCTCTTGTTCACTATCCTTCCATGTTATCAAGCATGAGTTTCTTCCTTCTCCAGGGTCTGGTCTTTCCTGACAACATGTCCAGAATATGTGAGGCAAACTCTTGCCACTCTTGCATCTAAGGAGAATTCTGGCAGTACTTCTTCCAAGGCAGATTTGTTTGTTCTTTAAAAAATCATTTTATTGGGGGCTCATACAACTCTTATTAAAATACATCCATCCATCCCATCGTGTCAAGTACATTTGCACACGTGTTGCCATCATCATTGATTTACTTGTTCTTTTGGCAGTCCATGGCACCTAACTGTTTTTTGGATTGGTTGAGGCATTGGTAGTTCATAACTATAATTATTCCCTTCCATTTGAGAGACCCAGGTTTGCTTCCCAACCAATGCATCTTAGGTGCAGTTACCACTTATATTTCAGGGGAGGCTTGTGTAGCTACCACGCTGAACAGATCTAAATGAAGCATCCAGACGAGGTCTGAAAATCAAGGTGCGATGTAGCAAGGATGAAAAATACAACTTTCCTCTAGTTCCTAAATGCTTCCTCAAACCCCCCACTATCATGATCTGAATTCTATCTTGCAAGTCTGGCTAGACCAGAGGATGTACACTGGTACAGATAGGAATTGGAAACACAGAGAATCTAGGACAGATGATCCCTTCAGGACCAGTGGTGTGAGTGGCGATATTGGGAGGGTAGAGGGAGAATGGGTTGGAAAGGGGGAACTGATTACAAGGATCTACATGTGACCTCCTGCCTGGGGGATGGACAACAGAAAAGTGGGTGAAAGGAGACGTTGGACAGGGCAAGATATGACAAAATAATAATTTATAAATTATCAAGGGCTCATGAGGGATGGGGGAGCGGGGAGGGAGGGAAAAATGAGGACCTGATGCCAGGGGCTTAAGTGGAGAGCAAATGTGTGAATGATGAGGAACATGAATGTAGAGATGTGCTTTACACAATTGATGCATGTATGGATTGTGATAAGAGTTGTATGAGCCCCTAATAAAACGATTTAAAAAAAAGAGAAGAAAATCTATATGTGAAAATCAGTTAATGAAAATCCGGTGGATTACAGTTGTCTAATGCACAGCCCACCATAAAACCAAGAGACCAAACTCACTGCCATCGCGGCCCTGGCAACGCACAGTGGTCCCATAGGCAGTTCAGAACTGCCCCTGTGCGTTCCAAGAGTGACTGCTTCCCTCCTTGTTATCTCATTGGTGGTGACTTCCAGCAATGATGTTTATGGGAGTAGAAAGCCCTGTCTTTCTCCCGAATAGTGTCTGGTGGTTTCGAATTGCCACCTTGGTGGATTGCAGGACAACGCACAACCACGATGCCACAGGGCACAATCATATGCAATAATTTACTCTGCGGTGATTGGAGTCACTGTGAATTTGGGACTGACTCAATGGCTGGTAGCAACAGCAAGTCTTGGGGAAAAATGATCAGAAAGGTAATCTATAGCCAGCTTATTTAGTTATCTCTGAAATGGAAAACCAACATTTCATATCCACACTGAATTTTCCATTCCTATCTACCCACAATTCTTAATTTATAGGGTTCAAGAGAGAGTCTTTGAGTGGATAACGAATCAGGGTGCTAAGTTTCTGCTCTGCAGCTGGGGTGGTTAGATGGGTGATGGGCTGCTTGGTGCAGTCTTTGAAGGTGGCCAGCAGGAGGCAAGTAAAACCATGGATGTTTTTCCATACGACGTAGGGAAAGTCCTTTTTTTACAGAGGTTCTGAAATTTTATTTATTTTTAATTGTTTCCTTCCTGGAATTTGGATGTATGGCTGACCCATGGTGGCTTCTACCCTTTTCTTTTGCAGTGTCCCTCCCTCCTTCAGAAAGCACAGTTCTTACAAAAGAAGACAACTGCTTCAGCTTTTTCAAAATAGAATGATGACATTTCCATAGTAAGAGGCCGTGGGAGAATGTGTGGGGATGTTGAGATGGCTGAAGTTCCGGCGTTTTTAAAGAATGAGGGAAAGGTCTTTCACCTCTTAAATAGTGATAGTTTTGAAAACAAGCCAATTTTAGGATTTTTCATCTTGCGTTAACAGCGTACCTTTCTGTGGTTACCGATATCTGTCAGAAGAAACAGCAATGTAAAGAGCTTGAAGGCAGGCTTTGCTGGGGAAGTAGACGACTCACACTTCAGACCCGTGCATGTTTACTTGGCTTGTGTGAGGGAGGTGGTGGAAAGAGTTTGGGCCTGCACTGCCTTTTTCCTATGACCTCGAGTAGCTTCTTAACCTGGCACCATTCAAAAGTCCCTGGTTCTCCATCCCTCCACCTGTAATATGTGTGAGCTCTGGTTCTAAGATCCTCTTGACTTGAAAATTCTGTGATCTTAAATCCTGAGGAAATGCCATGAATCAGAATAGTTTCTACATTAATAGAGTACATTTTCTCTTATTTTTTTATTCAGAAATTAATTGACTATTTAAAAGTCCTTGTCTAATTTTCATCATGGTGGCAGGATAGAAAATTTGGAAGAAAATATTCGGATCAGCAACATTTCCCCTAAGGATGGTCATGACTATGGCCAGATTTATTTATCTATACTGTGTTATATTGGGTGCTCTAGAGAAACAAAGCCAGTGACGCTTGTATGTATTTGCATATAGAAAAATTTATATCAAGAAGTTGTTTACTCAGTTGTAGAAATAGCTAACTCCAGTCTTGTTCGAGTCAGGCTTCTTATGAACCTAACAAACAGGAAGCAGGATGATTGAGTAGAGACGGTAGTGGTGGTGGTGGTGGCACAGGCTGATAGATACAAAGGTAATATTAATCTGAAGATGAATGAATGAATCCACCATTGGTAATCCAGTCTTGTCTCCTGGGATGGGCAGACAATGCAACAGGAGAATAAGTAACCAGATGGAATATTCAGCTCCAGCAGAAAGTGATGGGTCAAAGAGAATTTCTCTTCTCTCTCTCTCTCTCTCTCTCTCTCTCTCTCTCTCTCTCTCTCTCTCTCTCTCTCTCTCTCTCTTTCTCTCTTATACAAATGGCCACAGCCAAGGAGGCATCCTCAAGCTATGATCTGATTGATTGATAGGTCGGCTCCATCCCTATGCTTACCCAGGAGTGTCTAGTTAGAATAGCCCTTGACCTTCACATTTATTTTAACTCTTTAATCAGTGTCCTGGTGACTTAATTCTAGGCCAACTTTAATTGAAGCTAATTTACCTATGACCCCGGGTATCAGCCCTGAAAAATGCAAGATGCTGCTCTGCTCAGGATGATTAATACTAAAATTAGAGTCTCCTCGAGCCACACAGAAATCGGTACATGATGGAGTTTGTGATGGTTATTTGATGTGCCAGCTTGGCTATGTCACTATAAGTGAGCCAGGTGCTCTCAAGCTGACTCTGGCTTGTGGCAAGCCGGTTTGTATCAGAGTCGAACTGCACTCAGAAATAGAGCATTTTGAATGGCTGCTTTGGGGGAAGTCGATCTATAGATTGATTGTTGGAATCATCTGGGTGGACTCCAACCCCCGACCTTTGCGTTAGCCATGGAAAAATAAACTGTTTGTATCACTCAAGGCCCTCATAGTTCTCAGTCGTCCCATTAATCTAGATGTTGCTGTCGAGGTGTTTTGTAGATATAAAATTCATTGTTCATAAAGGAGAGGCTTCTAGATAATCTGGATGAACCTGGCTTAGTTTTGAAAAGCTGTGAGAAGAAAGGTGACATCGCCTAGAAGAAGAAATTCTATTTGTGCCAGAACTTTGCATTCTACCTTCCCTAATGGCATGGCCTATGGACATTGGATTGTATCTCCTACTAATTCTGTTTTCCTGGTTGTACTTAGACTGACTTGGGAATTTAAATCCTTCATTTAATAGAGAAAGAGTATATTCATCATTTTGAATGCATTTTGTGCAACGTGTTGAATGACCTTGTAAAAATGCATGCATGAAAATCGAAGTATTACACCCAGTCTAGCATTGAATCGAAGTGCTTAAATTTTGCAGAAAGTCATTTATCCAGATGTTGAGGGATAATAAAGTCTTAGGAAGATAACATTCCAGCACATTTGGCCATGCGATTCTGGAATGTTTGTAGGGTTGAAAAGATACCACTTTTCCATGTCCTTTATAGAGCAAATAAAGCTCTTAATAGTAGTTGTTAATTTCTCTTGGCACACTGAGCTGCAGTGGAGAATGTAATGCAGAATTTCTCAACCTCAGCACTGCTTTAAACAATTGAGTCATAATTAACATATCATGCAATTCAATAGTTTAACCACACCAAATGCAATTATTGTCATAATCAATTTTAGAACTCTCTCCCCCTTCTTTTATACATTGATGTTGATTCCCCTTTTTCTCATCCCTCTACATGTGTGCCCTCAATGAATCACCAATCAATCCCATTACAAACTTCATATTTCCTTCAATCCCTGTTTCCCTATACAGATAATTACACTAGACTAGGGCAGACACCAAGAAGGAGCCATCAACAATGGCCATTCAGAGCTAATAGAGACCTCAATCTATTAGAAAGCAGAGAATAATACAAGTTTAGAATAAATTCCCATTGGGTCCACAGAAAGATCAATTTACAAGAGGTTGTATCCCAACCTGAGTACAGTTGCTAAGATCTCCTTAACGCCACTCACCATCTGATGGTTGGGCTATTTTAATTTATAGACAATGTGTATTGGGGATTTACTGGAGGCTCATTCCATATAGTGACCTTATAAGCAGATTTTGATCCACCACTATCGTCTACAGTTTTCTGCAAAATGGATATTTAGAATGTGTGCATTGGGATCGTTCTCTTACCTAGGTTTGGATCTTATAACTTTGGATAACACAGGTTGGTGTGCTTCTTCCTCATGGACTTAGCAGACTCCTTGCTTAGATGGCTGCTTGTTTTAAGATGGACCTTTAAGACCTCGATGCTATTTTTCACGAGATTTGAGCAACATCTAGTTTCTTCACTATACTTTGCTATGGCGCCCCTTTCTTCAGTGATCTCTTCACTGGGACAAATAACAGGCAGGGCCATGTTGTAAGAACTGATTGTTCTTATATTAGTGCGATGATCAAGTGATGGCTCAAAATTCATGCTTATAATTACTGTTTCTCTGGGTCCGGTTCAATTTTGGGAACAACATTGTCATTTTAATGTAGTACATTCTAAATCATTTCCCTAGGATGTCAAGCCATTCTATTGCTAGGAATCTTGTTTTAGTCAATTATATAGTATTCTTGAGCAAAACATTTCACATATGTGAAAATATTTGAGTCGTTAGCTTCGATGTCTCTAAGAGTGGAGCCACTTATGGGAGCCAAGACCTGTCTAGCAGACAAACCCTTGTCACAGGAAAGGAGAGAGAGCATAAAATAGGTGTCATCATTCATTAGGACTCCTCAGAGAAAAATGCCATCATTTACCCATAGAACCTTGAGCACTTTTTTCCTGAACTTAAAGTCCAGTTCACTTAGTGGCATTTCCAACGTGTGTCCTTCTGGTGTGGCTTATGGAGGGTGCCATGTATCTCAGAAGATCAGAGTCTCTTGTCTGATTTGTCTCATTTACATTGCTTGGTTTACTGGGGGTTGAACAGAAGCCAAGTTGTGACTGTTTAGTTAGGAACAAATTACCAAGTGTGCCCCCACCCCCCTCCCCCCACCCTTAGGGCTTATACAAACAGGGGTAAGCATTTTTCCCAGGGGCTCAGTGTCTCACTCAGCCTGTCAATCATGTGAAATAAATTTGCTCCCCAAAATATATGCATGACCCCTCCCTTCTGATCTCTCAGTAAAGTACACTGCACATTCTGTCGCAGTAATTCTTTTTTGGTTTTTTTCTACTGCCCTTGACTTGGGAAATTGACCCAGTCAGGTCACCTCTCTTGATGTAGTTTTTGAGGTATCATAATATATTTTTCAAGGAGCCCTGGTGGTGTAGTGGTTATGTGGTGGACTGAAATCTTCATGGTCAGCAGTTTGAAACCACTAGCAGCTCTGTGGGAGAAAAGTTGGACTTTCTACTCCTGAAAACAATTAGTTTTTTAAATGCACAAGGGTTCACTATGAGTCAGCAGTGACTCAATGGCAGTGAATTCTATATGTTCTGGGTTAGGTATATATATACTGCCTCATTGGATGAGGGAAATTGGTAAGGAGTCTACATGTCTTAGGAGCCAGAGCCTGTCTTTGTCTTGATTTTTATCCTTATAGTAGTGAACTTAAACAATATTTGGCATTTGTGATTATTAATTTCATGCAGCATAATGGTTTCCAGTTCCCTCCATGTCGTGAGGTGTTTTGTGGTTTCACCAATATGTGTCAGGGAGGCTGTGTTAGGCTGGGTTGACTAGAGAAACAAATCCAATGACTCTCATATATGTATATTTAAAAAAGCATAAAGAAGTAATTATATATCAAGAAAGGGTTCCAACCCAGTCTAACTCAAGGCCATAAGTGCAATACTAGTCTGCAAGTCCCTCTTGAGACTCCTGCAGCCACACGCACTGAGGCAGAATGCAGGAAGATCACAGGCCGGTGGGTGCAGAGGCATGTGGATCCAATGATGGTGGAAACATGACAACTCTCGGGATCAATGACTCAGTCCAGCCAGGCAGGAAGGTGAAGAGGGTCCCAGGGTTCTTCATATGAGAGGGCCACACCCCCAAGGAAGTACCATCAGGCTGTGACCTGACTGACAGGTTGGATTCCACCCCTACATTTTCATACATCTCCAAGTTGACATAAAATCATTTAACAACCATAGATGTATGATATTCCAATGTGTGTTTCTATCATAATTTCTCACCATCCTTGCCTCTAAGAGCATCTGGTTGTACTTTTTCCACAACCGATGTGTCTGTTCTTTGGGCAGTCCACTGTTCTTTCCACAGTGTTCACCAGCACTGGAATGCAAGCACATTGGTTCTTCTTGGGTCTTCCTTACTCAGGGCCCAAATTTCACATGCATATGAGACACGCGGAAATACCATGGCTTGGGTCAGACACACCTTACTCCTCAAAATAACCTCCCTGCTCGCCCACACTCTAAAGCAGTGGTTCTCAACCTATGGGCCGCGACCCCTTCGGGGGTTGAATGACCCTTTCACAGGGGTCATCCAATTCATAACAGTAGCAAAATGGCAGTTATGAAGTAGCAGTGAAAATAATTTTATGGTTGGAGGGGTCACCACAACATGAGGAACTGTATTAAATAAAGGGTCACAGAATCAGGAAGGTTAAGAACCACTGCTCTAAAGAGATCCTGTGCAATGCAACACATTGTTTTATTTTTTAATCGCTTTTATGATGAGTATTATTTATGGATAAAAGCAAGACAAAATCCATGACAACTTTAACTTTTCTCCATTTATCATCTTGGTCCAATTGTGAAGATTTTGGTCTTCTTCACATTTAGTTTTAATGCCTACTGGAGGCTGAAATCCATGGTCTTTATCAGTAAGTGCTTCAAGTCCGCACTTACAGCAAGCAAGGTTGGGTCTTCTGCTTATTGAAGATTGTTAATAAATCTTCATCCTGTCCTGAGAACACATTCCTCCCCTTATAATTCACCTTCTGTGATTATTTGCTGAATATACAGATTGAATAATTATGGTGAAAGGATACAACTCTGATGCAAACTCTGATTTCATACCAGGCAATATTCCCTCGTTCTGTCTGCACAATTGCCTTTTGATCCATGTATAAATTCTACATGAGCACAATGAAGTTTTTTGGAATTCCCATTCTTCTCAAGGCCTTCCATAGTTTGTTATGATTCACGCAGCTGAATGCCTTGGCTTAATCAAGAAAATGCAAGTTGCTTTCAGCAACGATCACCGAACATCAGGAAATGTATCCCTTGTTTCACTTCCTCTTCTGAATCTGGCTGGAATCTCTGGCAGCTCCCTGCAAATGTACAGGTGAAATCATTGTTTGATGAAACAAATTTCATTTTATTTGCATGGAATATTAATGATATTATTCTATGACTTGAGCATTATTTTTGGTCACTTTTCTTTGCATTGGGTTCCAAATAGGGATTTCTGCCAGTCTTTTGGCCGTGTAGCCCTCTTCCAAGTTTCCTGGCATAGACAACTAAATGCTTCCAGTGCTTATCAATTTGTTGAACCATTTCATTTGGTTTTCCATCAATTCCTGGATCCTTGTTTCTAGCTAAAGCTTTCAGGTCAGCTTGAACTTCTTCCATTGCTACCATTGGTTCTTGCTCATATGTTACCTCTTGAAATGGTGGAAAGCTGATTGGTTCTTTCTGGTCTGGTAACTCTGTGTATTCTTTCCAGTGTCATTTGATACTTCTTGCATCAGTCAATATTTTTCCCAGAGAATCTTTCAGTTTTTCAATTTGAGGCTTGCATTTTTTTCCTTTAGTTCTTTCATCTTAAGATGTACTGAACATATTCTTCCCTTTTTTGGTTTTCTAACTCTAGGTCCTTGCACATTTCATTAAAACATTTTATTTTGTCTTCTGAAAATGTCTATTCAGCTCTTTGACTTCATTGTTTCTTCTATTTGCCTTAGATACTCTTTGACTAAAATAAAGTTTCAGAATCTTTTCTGAATCGACGTTGCTCTTTCCTTTCTGTCTTTTAATGAACTTGCACTCTCTTCATGTATGCTGTTTTTGATGTCAACCCCACAGTTCAGCGGGTCTTCTGAATTTAGTGCTCAATGTGTCAAATCTGTTCTTGAAATTCAGGTGGGATAGACTCAAGGGTGTATTTTGGCTTTCATGAACTTGTTTTACTTTTCTTCATCTTCACCCTGAATGTACATATGAGCAGTTGATGGTCTGTTCCACAGTCAGCCCCTGGCCTAGTTTTAGCTGCTGATATTGAGCTTCTCTAGTATCATTTCCCACAAATGTAGTTAATTTGATTTCTGTGTATCCACCTGTAGAATTCCATGTGTATAGTCATCTTTTTTATTATTGAAAAAGGTGTTTGCAATGAACAAGTCTGGCAAATTCTGTCATGGGATTCCCCACCTTCATTTCTATCACCCAGACCATATTTTTTTGACTATTGTTCTTTCCATTTTGTTTCCAATATTTTCATGGCTATTATTAAAAATTAGCAAAGCATTTTGGGTTCATGTTTGGTTAATATCCAAGTGCAACATTGGTAGGCTTCTTCAATTTCTTTATTACTAGCTTTTTTGGTTGGTGCATAAATTTGAATAATAGTTATATTGATTTGATAGCCATGAATGTGTGTAGATATAATTCTATAACAGACAGCCTTATATATACTTCAAGATCGACCTTGAAATGTTCTTTTAGACAATGTGTACAATCCCATTCCTCTTGATTGCATGGCATTCCTGGGCTAGTAAACCTTATGCTTTTCTGATTCAAAATGGCCAATACCAGTCCATTTCATCTCACTGATGCCTAGGATATTGTTCTTTATGTGTTCCATTTAATTTTTTATGACTTCCAATTTTCTTAGATTCATGCTTTGTACATTCCAACTTCTCATAATTAATTGATAATTTCAGCTGTTTCTTCTCATTTTGAGCCATGCCCCGTCAGCAAATGAAGACTTAATTTCCACAGGCTTCTCCATTCACATCCCCATTGTTGGCTCCTCTTTAAGAAGCCAGCCACTCTTCAGTCATATTTAGAGTGCCTTTGCAGAGCCTAAAGAGCCCTAGTCAAGCTGTGGTTACAAATTGGGCTGTGAGCCACAGGGTAGCAGTTTGAAACTGCCAGTTACTTTTCAGGAGAAAGATGGGGCTTTCTCCTCTCATCAACAACTACCGTCTGGGAAGCTCACAGGGCCAATTCTACCCTGTCCTACAGGGATACTATGAGTCGGTAATGACTAGATGGCAGTGAGGTTCTTTTTTTGTTTTTGTTTGGTTGTTTTTTCTGCAACCCAAAGGGATGATCCTCTAATACTATCTCTGACAATATCCTGCTTCTATTCATTAGGTGCTTCAGTGTCTGACAATGTTTTGATTGTATGCATAAGGTTTTTAGGGGCTACTTCCTCCAAAGTGGGCAGCCAGTTACTCATTTGCAATCTGTTCTTAGTTGGAAAGGTTCACTGAAACTTGTTCACTTTGGGTGACCTTGCTGGTATTTGCAATACCAGTGACATAGCTTCCACTACCACAACAACACACAGGCCACCACAGTAAGACAAACCAACAGACAAGTGATGCAGAATCTTGGAATATTAATAAAAAGGTGCGCCTGATTCAGTTGGGGGCTTCTGAATCCTAAATAGTCCTTAGCTCTTGGCTTGATAATTTATTGTTTGGGATGAAAGTTGGGGGCTGATTTTGTATAGTGTAGGATGTCCAATGGCATCCTCGTCCTCTATTCAATAGATGTCAGCAGCGCCTTTCAGTTGGGACAACTATAGCTGTCTTCACATTTTAATGATATCGCTGAGGTGGGTTGGGGTGTCAAAGTTGTTTTTAGTTAAGAACCATTGATCCAAGGGAAGCCAGAGGAATGCAACTATGAAGACAAATTTACTATCACCTAAGAATGTTCCTGGACACTCTTAGTCTTCCCCAGTGAACTTAAATTAAGAACCAGTGCTTACTCTGCAGTTTGATATCTTCAATATTGTTATTTGGTATATTTTTATTTTACACATATTGTTGGCTGGACTGAATATTCTTTGAGCAGAAACGAACATGCCAAATGTCATTTTAACACAGCATTTTCATGATGATAAGGTTGTCGTGTGCTACTGAGCAGAACTTCACTATGGGTAGGGTGAAATCCTTACCAGAATAAATTACTAGAACTTTTCTCCTATGGAGATGCTGGTTGGGTTTGAATTGCTGACCTTATGTGGCCAGGACTCCTTTGAATCATGACAGGTCTTGGTATTCTCTACTCCCACCTATGATCCATCTGATATAAGAAAAAATATACATATCCTTCTCTTACAAGTCCAGCTTGAATTTCTAGCAGCTCCCTGTTGCTGTACAGCTGCAACAATCCTGAATTATCTTCAGCAAAAATTAAATTTGCTTGTGATATTAATGACATTATTTGATAATTTCCTTATTTTGCTGTATCACCTTTCTTTGTAATGGGTACAAAACTGAACTTTTTAAAAGTGGGTTGGTCAGGTAGTTTTCTTCCAAATTTTTTGACATTGGTAAATAAGTGCTTCCAGCGCTTCATCAGCTTGTTGAAACATTTTTACTGGTATTCCATCAACTCACTAATACTTTTAGTGAATCTTGGATCTCTTCTTTCAGTACCATCAATTGCTGGTTGTACACTACCACTTGAAATAGTTGTATGATCAGCCAGTTCTTTTTGGTACAGTGACTGTATTTCCCCCATCTTCTTTGATGCTTCCTGCATTGTTAAATACTTTACTAATAGAATCCTTTTCTTTTGCAAGGTGAAGCTTGAATATTTTCTTCAATTCTTTCAGATTGAGATGTGCTGAGCATATTTTTTAGCTTTCTGACTTCTGGTCTTTACACATTTAATTATAATATTTTATTTTGTCTAATTGAGGCGCCCTTTAGAAATTTATGTTTAGCTTTCTTACTTCCATTTGCTTCAGCTACTGGACATAAATCAATAGCAATTCCGAGCCTCTTTCGACATCCCCTTTGATCTTTCCTTTCTTTTTATCTTTATAGTGACATTTTACTTTATTCATATATGATGCTCTTGATATCTGTGCTAGCCTAGGTAGACTAGAGAAACAAATTCAGGGAGACTCATATGTATAGGAGAGTTTTATATAAAAGATAATTTTACATTAAGAAAGTATCCCAACTCAGTTCAGTCTAAGCCCATAAGTCTGATATTAGCCCATATGTTCAATACTGATCTATAAAGTCCCCTTTAGTCTCACGAAACACATGCAATGATGCAGAATGCAGGATGATCACAGGCCAGTGGGTGAAAAGTCTTGTGGGTCCAGTGGCATTGGAAGCATTGAAAGCATCTCATTACTGGGAGGGGCCTCCATGTGGCTTCCTCAGGCCAGAGCATTAGTGCAGTTCCATATGTCATGTCAGCTACAAAGTCTCCCAGAGAGTGAGCAGAAAGAACAAAGTGTCTCCTGCCTCCAAAGAGGAGAATACAGGAGTTCCCAGAGTTCTCAGGAGAAGGCCATGCCCACAGAGAGACCTCATTGGTTGTATCTTGATTGACAGGATAGACTCCACCCCTTCACTCTTATTCCTCAAATGAACAAATGAATATATAACCACCACATCATCTCACAATTTTTCAGGTCATCTGTCATTAGTTTGTAACATGTAAAATCTATTCTTGAGATACTGAGCTTACTGACATCACATGAATCCTGGCTGAAAGCAGAGAATACCAGAAAGATGTGTACTTGTGCTTTATTAACTCTGCTAAAGCATTTGACTATGTGGATCATAACAAAGTATGGTTAATATTGAGAAGAATGGGAATTGCAGAACACTTCATTGTGCTCATTTAGAATGTGTACATGATACAAGAGGCAATCAGTCATGAAAGTGAATGATTGAAAGTCATGGTTGAAAATCAAGAAAGGTTGTCTGGGGTCTTAAAGGCTTGAAGATAAACAAGCAACCATCTAGCTGAGAAGCATCAAAGCCCACATGGAAGAAGTACACCAGCCTGTCTGACCAAAAGGTGTAGAAGGGACCAGTTATCAGACATCAAAGAACTAAAAATCATATCAGTGGGCAAATGTGTGCATAAGCAAATGTGGTGAAGAAAGCTGATGGTTCCTGGTTATCAAATGATATAGTGTCTGGGGTCTTCAAGGCTCAAAGATAAACAAGTGGCCATCTAGTTCAGAAGCAACAAAACCTACATGGAAGAAACACACCAGCCTGTGTGATCATGAGCTGTCGAAGGGCTCAGGTATCAAGCATCAAGGAACAAAAAAACATATCATTGTAAATGTGTGAGTGCAGAATGGAGACTCAAAGCCCATTGGCAGCCAACCGGGCACCCCCTTACTGAAGGGTTGTGGGGAGGAGATGAGCCAGTCAGGGTGCAGGGTAGCAACAATGAAACATATAACTTTCTTCTAGTTCTTAAATACTTCCTCCTCCCCCTCTATCATGATCCCAATTCTACCTTACAAATCTGGCTAGACCAGAGGATGTACATTGGTACAGATAGCAACTGGAAACACAGGGAATCCAGGACAGATGGTGAGAGTGGCGATGCCTGGAGGTTGGAGGGAATGTGGGGTGGGAAGGAGGAACTGATTACAAGAATCTATGTATAGCCTCCCCCCTTATGACAAAATAATAATAATTCATAAATTATGAAGGGTTCATGAGGTAGAAGGAGTGGGGAGGAAGGGGGAAAATGAGCAGCCAATATTAAGGGCTCAAGTAGAAGGCAAATGTTTTGAGAATGATGATGGTAACAAATGTACGTATGTGCTTAACACAATGGATATATGTATGGATAGTGATAAAAATTGTACGAGCCCCCAATAAAATCATTAAAAAAAGAAAAATCAAGAAAGGTGTTAGGATTTTATCCTTTGAGCATATAACTAAATCTGCATTTTGAACAAATAATTGGCAAAGTTGGATTATATGAATTAAAATGTGAGAGCAAGATTAGAGGAAGGCATATGAACAATGTGAGAAATGCAGTTGTTAAAACTTGGCTTGCTGAGGCCAGTCCTTGAAGTACTTGTTAATGAAGATCAGCATGATTTGTAACTCACTGTAAAGAAAACCAAAATCCTCACAAATGGACCAGTATATAATAAAAGCATGATAAACAGAACAGATTGAAGTTTTCAAAGATTTAATCTTGTCTGGATCCACAATCAATGCTGATGGAAACAGCAGTCAAAAATCAAACAACATATTCCATTGGGCAAATCTGCTGCATTAGACCTTGTGTTAGTTGGTACATTAGAGAAACAAATCCTCCACATAAACTCATGTATAAGAGAGCGTTTTATATAAAGGTTAAGTGCACATCAAGAAAACATCCCGACCCAGTGCTGCCAAAACCCACAAGTCCATTAACCCACTAACCCATGTGTCCAACACCAATCCACAAAGTCCTCCTCCATCTCACAAAAAAGGTGCAACGATGCCGACTGCAGGAGGAAAGCCAAATCAGTGAATGTGTAAGCATCTCAGCACTGGCAGGGGTCTCTACACGGCTGCTCCAGCACCTAGGGCTGCATTGGGGTAGGTCCATGAGGCTTCTCCTTGGGGATGGCTTACAGGAAGTGAGTCTTGCCAGCTGAAGCAGGGAACTGGCTAAGGCAGCTGCATCCTGGTCTGACCATCACAAAACAAGAGACCTGCAAACTAGAAAAGCAAAGCTCATGGAGCCATTTATCTCTCCATCCTTCAATTAACCCCACATGTGTTTATCGGCCAGGTTGGCACAATAAACTTTAACTAACTCAGATTTTTTTTGAAGTGTTGAAGGGCAGGGATGTCATTTTGAGGAGTAAGGTATTGCCTGACTTAAGCCATGGTATTTTCAAACACCTCCTATGCATTTCAAAGTTGGACAATGAATAAGGAAGATCAAAGAAGAACTGATGTATTTGAATTTGTGCTGGTGAAGAATATTGAAAGTACCAGGGACTGCCAGAAGCACACACAAATCTGTGTTGGCAGAAATACAGACAGAATGCTCCTTAGAAGAAAGATGGCGAGACGTTGTGTCATGTATGTACAAATTTTTATATACAAATTTGGATATAATATCCAGAGAGACTCAAACTCAAACTCAACTTGCTGTCATTGAGTCAGTTTATCTCATAGTGATCCTTTAGGACAGCAGTTTAAGTCCACCAACATCAAATTTCAAGTCTCAGAAACCCATGAGAGTAGTTCTATTCTGTCCTTTAGGGTGAGCATTTATTCAACAATTGAAAGCACAGTGGAGAGGCAAGTTTGTCTCTCTGGGAAGCAGTATAGCAGAGAGGTTGACAGCAAGCGTCCTCCTCCTTCTCCTAGAGCATAATTAATGCGCTGTGTTAACTTTGGATCATGTTAAAGAAAATGTATAAGCTTCAAGTCCTTACTTAGAAAATGAAAAAAAATCATAAGAATGTTCAAGGACATATGATTAGATATTTATATTAAAATCCAGGCACCAACACTCACTTAAACTCGCTGCCATCGAGTCAATGGTGACTCATAGGGACCCCGGTGCTTTCTGAGACAGTAACTGTTCATGGGAATAGAAAGCCCAGCCTTTCTCCAGAGGAGCTGCTGGTGGTGTCAAACTGGCAACCATGCGAATCACAGCCCCTCTTGTAACCTAAAACCTCGTAACCTTGTTGTAGGAGAGCTCCTGAAACACCTCCCAAATATTATCCATTGTTATTATTAATTTCTGTTCCCCTTGAAAAATCAGGCTTGGGAAGAACTAAGCAGGTTTGAGTATCACAAAGAGAAGAGGAGGGAATTGATACCTGCCTGAGACATGGCTTTGGATCCATTCAGTCATACCTTTCAGTCATACCATTCTGATATAGTGAAATCCGGTTAATTTGAATTAAAAAGTATGGATTTAATGGGATAATAACTAGCATGGACAAAAGTATGGGATAATAACTGGAATAGGTAGAAGTCCTTGAATAGGAGAGTTGGAAGAAGTACAGAGGATCCTTTCAGAAGCCTGATTTAGGAGACTGGATTCATGCCGGAACTGGGGAGAGTGATACACTGAAAGCAACATCGTAGGCACCATATTTGAGCTAAGCATTGCTGTTTCTAACTGCCAATCAAGTGGTTTGGTTGTTATGTACTTATTTTCTAGGAGGTTCTAGCAGGGCATCTACCCACAGTTTTTCCTGTTTCAGTATTGTTCTGGTCAACCCACATTTGATAAATTCAGGTCCTTTTCAGTTTCCCTTCCATGGCCAGGACTGAACGGAGGAGAACTGGTCCAAAGCCCAGTTCCACAGTCTTCAAGTCCTCATTCAGGAAGTCTCTACGATGCAGCTGGTCTTAGAGCGGCCTCCCATCCCCCTGAGGTGTTACAATTACTGATGTTGGTTTCTCTGAGTAGCTCAGCAGCAGGAAACAAGCCCTGTAAATTTTCAGGAGCAGCCAGTAACCACTCCTCTTCAGGACAATCAGAAAAGCGAGGTGGTATGGCCATGGAATGAAGCAGGGAGCCAGCTGTTCTTAAGACACTCAGAATAGCCACCTGACAAGAGGGCACCCTGGAGGTGTGCCCTGAAGATGTGTAAAATAGCCTCTTCTCTCCCTGATTCCGGATGGAAAGAGGGTAGCATTCAGACGAAGGAGCTTTTGTGGCACAGCTGTTTAAAGTTCTCGACTGCTAACGGAAGGGTTAGCAGTTCAAATACATTGGCTTCTTCAGGACACACATGTGGCAGTCTTCTCCGTGAGAATCTGCAGCTTAGAAACCTGATGGGTGGTTTTCCTCTGTCCTGTAGGGTTGCTATGAGCTGAAATCGACTTGATAGAAATGGGCTTGCTTTTTGTGCCAGGCAAAATAGACTCACTGCCCTTGGCTCTGTCTGCCAGTGTTGCTCAGAGCCAGCTTCCTGGCCTATGAGGCAGCCTCTGTGGAGAATGCTCGCATCAAGCCTTGTTAAGAGGGACAATAACAGAATGTTCCCTTTGCTTTCAAGTTTACTTGGAGGCTTGCACTTATCTGCTAGAAGGAAATGGCTGTCTTTCCCCTGAGCTAGCAGGTGAGCCCGAGAATTAACAGGTGAGGTTTCTCCAAATATTGCTCAGTTTAGCCCTCTCATTCTTCCTTTTCATTGCTAGGGATTAATGATCAGGAAAATGAAGGCTCGGCTAGGTGTAGAGACAGAAGTGCTTGGTAAGAAAAGTCTCAGCTCCAAACAGTTACTGGATTAATAATTACCTAGGGGCTCGGCTCGGGAGGTTGGGGGGAGATGGGGAGCTACCAGCAATGAGAAGGAGAAGCAAATGTCCTGAAATTTATCGTGGTGATTGAGTGATCACATCATATGATATACAACGTGTGTGCTGATCAAACTTTTCAAAAATCACTAAAAGGAAAAGAAGGCACACTGATAGGAATTAAGTTAATTTTGTTTGGGAAAAAAGTTTGGTAAAAAAAGTTAATTTTGTTTGTAAAAAAAAGATGGAATCTGGAGTTTGAAGACCTGGGATTTGCTTCCCCAAGATCCATTCAATACCCTGGACTGAATAAACCACAGCTGTTGACAGACCCCAGCTATGTTAGGCACATAAAGACACTATATTTCACTCTACTGAACATCTTCATTGATTTAAATCTCTAACTAATATGCTATCAAATTCTTTAACCTAGTCATCAAGATTGTGCATAACCTAGCATGCTTGCTGGTCAATAGCAACAGGTGGTACCAGACTTATGATGGGGTTCTGATCTCACTGTTCCCTTGAAAGTGGGTGTGGACATAGATGAAATACTTCTTTGTTTTCATGTTTATTATCGCCTTCTTTTAGTAATATCTTTATGACCCTGTGCTTATTAGTCTTTGCCAATTGGAAACATCACATGTAAACTTATCCAGATATTTGAACACATACATACACATTAACAGGAAGATGTACACACTCACAGAAAAGATGCTTATAGTGTAATTGGGATATATAGTAAGCCTGGGACTGCTTACACTTGCAGAATGTAAATAACACACTGAATCACAATATCTAACTCATGATTAAAATGATAAATGCTATCAATATAATTGTTATTTGTAAAAACTATTGCTTTGTGTGCTCAGTACCCATCTACTTATCTTTATTCTAGTGAAATATACTTACCTTTTCAAATGTGCACATAAGCGCCTCATCTTCCTTAAGTGAAATAGTTTGTTTAAAAACAACAACAACAAAAAACCTCCTGAGGTAGTTTATTGTGCCAACCTGGCCGATAAACACATGTGGGGTTAATTGAAGGGCGGAGGGATAAATGGTTCCATGACGCTCACCTTTCTAGTTCTTGGCTCTCCTGCTTTGTTATGGTCAGACCAGGTTGCAGCTGCCTTAGCCAGTTCCCTGCTTCAGCTGGCAAGGCTTACTTCCTGCAAGACATCCCTGAGAAGAAGCCATATGAACCTACCTCGATGTATCCCTGGGTGCTGGAGCAGCCACGTGGAGACCCCTGCCAGCACTGAGATGCTTACATGTTCATGGATTTGGCTTTCCTCCTGCAGTTGGCATCATAGTGTGTGTTTTGTGAGATGGAGGAGGGCTTTGTGGATTGGTGTTGGGCATTTGGGTTAATGTTGAACTTGTGGGCTTGGGCAGCACTGGGTTGAGCTGTTTTCTTGATGTGCATTTAACCTTTATATAAAACTTTCTCTTATACATGAGTTTCTATGGATTTGTTTCTCTAAAGTTCCAAGACTCACACAATTCCCTAGCATTTTTCAAATGGGAGTTAAAAGCAAAGCCTTCCTCTTCTTTGTTTTTTTTCTCAGCATGTATAGCTGTTAAGCTACAAGCCTTGTGTTCATTCCAGTGGCCATATTTTCACCTTTTGAGGACAAGTGAGTTGAGTTGAGTTCAGCGAACCGCTTGTTAAAATGGCACTTGTAACCAGGGTTCTTGGTGAGGTGGATGGCTAGGCAGCCGCTCAATATGTAAATCACACATTTATAGTCCTCACTCTCTTTTAAAGTTCATCCCTGCAACAGCATATTCTAAGCAGCTGTGGTAATGTTCCTTCCGTCCACAGGTATAAAAAATTAGATGGAAATATGCTTGTGAGGGTGGAGGAGGGAGGGAAAAAAGAAGCTGATACCAAGGGCTCAAGAAAAAGAAAATTTTTAGAAAATGATGATGGCAACATATATAAAAATGTGCTCGATACAATTCATGTATGGATTGTTATAAGAGCTGTAAGAACCCTCAAAATTGATTTATTATAAAGAAAACACACACACACAAGCCCCCAATCTCAAATATCATTTGAGGAGAACATTTATTAAGTCTTAAATGGAACAAAGACAAGAGAAAGGCAAAGATGGCTCATTAGTGTGAGGTCTTAATTGCATCCATGTGTCTGCTGAGTAACAGAGTTTTGAAAAAGGACAGGGCAGGGCAGAGGAAACAGTCACAAAAGCATGGTTGATGGCAGACAATACACTACAGTTGCAGGTGGGACTACGGAAGTGGGAATAGAAAAGACTGGGATATGTGAATGTAGAGGAGCTCCAGAGATTGGTCTGGGCCTTTCCATCATGGCAGTCAGAGCATGACTCCCCTACCCCTAGCACTTTGATCTCCATCAAGGATCCATCCATTCAACCCCCTAAGGGAGAGAGCCCTTTTCTGGGCTGGCTGGGAGCGGTGGAGGTATCCACTCTCCAGTGCACTCTGCCTGAGGGCAAGACTGGTCTCATCTCTAGTTAATGGTCAGAAATAATTTGACGGAGGCTTAATCCACATTTAGACACTGCAAGTCGTTTGGGGGTTTTCGCTGTATCCATAGTCTTCTACAAACAGGATGCTCAGATTTAAGCTTTAATATATATCTGCTATTAAGTATTTAAGGGTCCCTGGTGGCACAGTGGTTATGCATTAAGCTTCTAACTGAAAGGTCAGTAGTTTGAAACCACTAGCCACTCCACAGGAAGAAGATGGTGATAGTCTCACAGAGAGGTTACAGTCTTAGAAACTCCTAGGAGCAATTCTATGCTGTCCTAGAGGGTTACTATGGGTCGATAGAAACTGGACATCAGCGAGCTTGTTTTCTTCAGGAAAGAGTTGCAGTCTTTCTTGGAAACCCCAGTACATTGCTACCACATTCTAAAAGGTCTGCCTCGGCTAGATGGAAGTGAGTTTGTTGGTTTCTGTTTAGTGAGTATTTAGTACATGTTAGTTACCATCTCTTTGTTCACACTAAGTGCTCAGTAAAAGGTAACTGCCTTTTCTGATCACTCTAGTTTCCTCCTGTGGTATTTCGATATTTTATTTGGTCCTAACTTCAGCTGTCTTTCTGTATGTGTGTGTTTGTGTGTGCACGTGTGTGGTCCATCTTTTCTCAATTAGATGGTCTCACAATGGAGAAATCAGTTGTTCTGGAGCTGACTGTCATTCACGGGGATGTGGTCCATACACTTGTCAGGGTTAAGACACGTCAGAAGCAGATCACCAGTTCTTGTAAGTGCTTCAGAGTGAGTTCAAATTGCCAACCTTTCAGATAGCCCTGCACTGATTTTTAAACTGCTGAGAGACTCGTTTTTAAGACTGGAGGTCCTAAAAGTAGGGACTTACTTACTTATTTGTTCTTACTTTTCCCTTTCTGGGGGCCATAGCCCTGCCCTGAGCACATGTCACTGTTGTTTTGGATGCCATGGAGTTGGTCCCACCTCCTATCGGTGCTATGCATAGCAGAGCAAATTAGCCTCGTCCTATGCCATCCTCGTCACAATCCTAGGGATGCTTCAGCCTGGTGCGGCAGCCATTGCGTTACCCCATCTTATCGAGGGCCTTTCTTTCCCACCGGCTCTCTGCTTAGCGAGTATGACGGCCCTCTCCAGCATTTATTCCCTCCGGAGAACGTGTCCAAAGTAAGCGAGACGCAGTCCTGCCGCCCTCCTTTCTAAGGAGCACCCCGGTGTCCTTCCTTTAACACAGACGAGTTAGCTCTTCTGGCAGCCCACAGTGTATTCCATAATCTTCACTAACACCAACATTAAAACGTATCAATTCTCATTCAAAATTCCTTTTCCACTTAGTTTTTGTGACTGAACAAAGTGTACTGCCTTCATGGTCTTTGACAATCCGCCACCACCCCCCCCCCCCCCCCCCCCCCCCCCCCCCCCCGCTACTGCCCCTGTTGAATAGTGTACACCTTACTCCATAGTACAAGTTTAAGGAACCCTCATGGCTTAGTGGTTATGCATTTGCCTGCTAACCACAAAGTCAGCAGTTCAAAACCACTAGTATTCCATGGGAGAAAGACAAGGCTTTCAGCTCCTGGAAAGAGTTATAGTCTTGGAAACACACAGAGGCAGTTCTACTGTCCTATAGGGTCTGTATGAGTTGGAATCAATTCAGTGGTAGCAACTTTTTTGTGTTTTTTTTGTTTATGAACTTAAATTCTGAACATTAGGTTTGCGGTGGGCTACAGTTTGCAATGAGAGTTGTAAATTCAGTGTTGCGCCTCATCGGTTCAGCCTCCACTAAATTCTCTTAGATTATTAATGTACAGTTGAAAAGTTTTGCCATCAGGTGCACTGTGATTGAAAGTGGATTGCTACCTCTCCCCCAGTAAGCCCCGGGAGGGGCAGTGGAACCCCGAGGGACTTACCTTGGGTGGAATTTGGCGGTTAAGTTCACTAGGAATTGGAATAATCTCACTGGTGGTGAGTGAGACTATTTATAGTCCTAACCTAACCACACCTGACCCAATCCTATATACTGTTATGTTTGGAAAGTGTAAGTGCCCCAGGCATGGTACCTTTCCCACTTCTACAGTCCTGCCTGCAATGGTAAGAAATTGATCTGCCCTCAGTCATGATTTTGTGACAGTTTCCTTTGCTCTCCATATCCTATATAAGTGGCTGCATTTTGGGGAATTGTCAGCTACTACTATGGGCTGGCACTGGTGCTCTCCCTCATCCAGATGAATTGCCTTGTTTCTGCCCCGTTTCCTAAGTGCATATGTACACATTACATTGGAATGTGGGGCTCTTGTCCCCCTAAAAATAAGAAGGAAAAGTTCTCTTTCAAGTGCACAACAGCTTTTCCTGTGCTCCTCAGTGAAACACTGTACACATAGGGAACCAAATAAATGCCTCTTTGCCTGCTAACAGCTCACATAAGAGTACCAAGTCTACTCACTGATTTCCTCTTGCATCAGGGACCAGCTAAGAGGTTTTGGAGCAAATAGGTCATCTCAGCTTTCTTTTGGGAAGGAGGAATTTCACTATAACCTTGACTGAAATGTGGCCTCTTTCCTCTTTGATTTTTTCACTTATAAAATGGGGAACATAAAAGTCTTCAGGAAATGTATAGGAAGAATAGGAAAATTCGACCAGTTCATTCTGGCCCTGGCATCCCATGAGAGAGTGTCTAATTCTCACCATTAGCAACCAGGAGCATGACTACCAGGCTGCTTTCCTGGTTCCCATCACTTCATTTCTAGTCAACTTGGATCACATCCATGATTGACAGTCACATCCATGATTGGAATTTCCAGGTGGAAATTCCACAGGGTTTCAGGCTTAAAGCTTTTTTGATGCTTCTCCCCTTCCTTTTTTTCTTTTTGGCTGGGTTTTGAGAAAACTCGGATTCCTCTAGCTAATAGCTCAAATGCCACATTGTTAGAAGTCATGCCGTATCTCACAGTTATGCCATATGCAGTCATACTTGGGACTGTCTGGGTGGTACAAATGGTTATACATCTAGCTGCCCACTGGTGGGCTGGCAGTTTAAACCCAAGTACCTATACATCAAAAGAAAGGCCCAATGACTTACTCCCTGCTTCTCTGCCCTCACCCAAAATAAGAAAACCGAAGTAGCCAATGACGGCCCTACAGAGCATGGTTCCACTCTGACACAGGTGGGGTCTCCAAGACTCAGCACGGACTTGATGACACCTGGGTTAGGTTATGTTCTTCTTGCTTCCAGTGTCCTGCAGTTTTCCTTTGTAGCCCTTCCCAGAGTTAGAAAAGATCATGTACTTGCATGATTGTCTAGAGAATCTATTTTATCCAGTAAATGATGGGCTTCACCAGGTCAGGGGTGAATTTGCTTACTAGTGACTGGTACACAGTAGTTACTCGCTAAAGTTTTGTTGAATGGCAAATTCTTGAAGAAAAGTGACTTTTTTGTTGTAAGTGGTCTTCGTCGGTGAAGAAAGAGTCAAGAACCTGATCCTTTTTTGCCGGGCCAGGTTTGTTGGTTTTCTTCTGTGTGTCCTTGCCTGCCCTACTCACTTCTGATCAGGGAGACAGGCCAGTGGGTAGCAGTGGAATGCAGCAGGTCCGAAAGTCAGAGGGAACGATGACTTGCTGACATGCATTTCCATGTGCTTGGGAAATGTTTAAGTCCATCTAGTAAACTTCATAAATATTGTCTGATGAAAAATGTAGTGATTCAAGTTAAAACAAACCGGAGACAGGGATGTTTCTAGAATTGAAGGAAATCATGTAAGTTCTTTAGGACTACTGTAAACGGGCTGGCCATGGTCATTGCTAGGTGTTCTCAAGTCAGTGGCAATTCATAGGGACCCTACGCTCAACAAAAGGAAACATTACCTGGTCCTGTGCGATCTTCATCGTCCTTCTTGTTGAGCCAATTCTTGAGTCTCTGTACCAGTCCGTCTCATTGGGGGTTTTCTTTTATTTTTTCCTTACCTTCTACTTTACCAAGCAGCATGGCCTTGCCTTGGACCAGCCCCTCCTAATCACATGACCAATGTACACGAGACAAAGTCTTACCATCTTCACTTCTAAGAGTATTGTATCTGTACTTCTAAGACAGATTTGTTCATTCCTCTGGTAGTCCATGGCATGTTTACTATTTTTTGGCAACACCATAATCCGAAGGCATCAATTCTAATTCAGTGTCCAGTGTTCTCATGCACAGGAAATAATGGAAAATACTATGGCTTGTGTAAGGAGCATCTTAATCTTCAGAATACCTGGGGTTGTTGTTGTTAGGTGCTGTCTCATATGACCCGATGTATAACAGAATGAAGCACAGTCCGCTCCTGCACCATATTCACAATTGTTGTTATGTGTGAGCCCATTGTTGCAGCCACTGTGTCAATCCATCTTGTCAAGGGTCTTCCTCATTTTTAGCTTTTCTACGTACCAAACATGATATCCTTCTCCAGATAATCTGTAGTAAAGATGCAAATTCTTAGCAAATGATCGAAAGGAGAATGAAAGTTGTGTTATTACAGATTTTTTGTTCTCTATCGATGCCCTAGGAGCAAGCACCTTGGTGTCTATCTATAACCCCTTTCAGTTCTGAGTATCTTTTTCTCACTTGAAGCTTATGGGCTCTTGTTGTTTGTAGTTTCCAGGAATTTGTCTCTAATTTATGATGTCTTTATCTATAACACAATGAAATGCTCCTTGCTGTATTTTAACTTTAGTTGTGTGAGTCAAACAGCATTGCTATTGGGATCGCAGTGCATACATGCACCGATATTTGGGTTTATTCTGAACAAAACATGTTTAAGCATGTCTCTGTGATCAGTAGTTGGCTGCAGACAAGGTCTCTCACTAACACAATTGTCTTATTATCATTAGATTAACTTCCAAAAAGAAGTTCCAATCAAAGTAGTGGCTTCTGAGGGACCTGCTTGACCAGTGAAATCCAAGGCAGAGGGATTAGCTCAGGTGCTGATGACTGTTTTCTGGGACTCTAAAGAGGTGATTTTGGTAGACTTTTTTGAGGGCCATGGGTTGGTAATGAAGGATTATTATGAAGAAATTTTAAGAACACTAAAAATTGTAGTGGTGAGAAAAATTAGGCCCAGGAATTTTCCCCTGCACAACAATGCATCTGCATATTCTTCAAAGGTAACACGGGTTGTCCTATACAAATTTTATTGAGAATCTTACCTGATCCATCCTCCAGCCTTCATGTTGTCCTTTCAGATTTTGTTTTGATCCCAAACTGAAGAACATTGAAAAGGAGCGCAATCTGAGTTGCTCAGAGCATGATGTGGTAGAAATCACAGAGCACGGACTGCTCAGGGGAAGGGCTACAGAGGTGGGGGCACTGTCTGCCAAAGTGCATGTTGGCTATGTAGAGAAATAATAACTCAATTTTGATATCTCTGTTTATCAAGTAGTTTTATGTTTTTCTAGCAATACATTTTTATTTGTCCTCATATTTCATCTAAGAAGTATATAAGTTGTGTCCTTCCATCACTTTATGATATATTTAATTTTACCAACAACACCATTTGGATGCATCAACTCTTTGGTCTTCATTTTCATTAACCAATTAGATCATACAAATCTTACAGAGGGTTGCTTCTGAGCATGGCTGTATTTACTCAGATTCCTGGAGTAGAGCGGCCCCATGACAACAAAACAAAACAAAAAACCCTTTCCTTTGCTAATTTGTGCCATTTAATAATACCATGTTAACAAAGTAATCAGTGAACAAAATCTCTATTTTGTTCCTTTTCCTACCAGGTGGAGGAGAGGTATTTAGAGTAGCATTTCCCCAGCTGTAGAATACTAATTTCATCAGGCTTTCACTTTCTGATAAATATTTAGTTGCCATCTACTATAGGCCATGTACTGGGCTAACTTTGCTGATATAAAATCCTAACCAAACTCATTTCCATTGAGTTGATTGCCCTGTAACCTGACAGGGCAAGATAGAGTTGCCTCATAGTGTTTCCAAGGATATAATTTTTTAAAACGTTTTATTAGGGGCTCATACAACTCTTGTCACTATCCATGCATACATCACTTGTGTAAAGCACATCTGTACATTCATTGCCCTCATCATTTTCAAAGCATTTGCTCTCCACTTAAGCCCTTTGTATCAGGTCCTCATTTTTCCTTCTCCCTCCCTCCTCCCCACTCCCTCATGAGCCCTTGATAATTTATAAATTATTATTGTGTCATATCTTGCCCTGTACGCCATCTCCCCTCAACCCCTTTCTGTTGTCCATCCCCCAGGGAGGAGCTCACATGTAGACCTTCTAATTAGTTCCCTCTTTCCAACCCACTCTCCCTATAATCCTCCCAGTATTGCCACTCACACCCCTGGTCCTGAAGGTATCATCCGCCCTGGATTCCCTGTGCCTCCAGCTCCTATCTGCACCAGTGTACATCCTCTGCTCTATCCAGACTTGCAAGGTAGGATTTGGATCATGATAGTGGGGGTGGGAGTGGGGTGAGGAAGCATTTAGGAACTAGAGGAAAGCTGTAATCTTCATCAGTACTACATCACACCCTGACTGACTCATCTTCTCCCCTCGACCACTCTGTGAGGGGATCTCCAGTGGCCGACAAATGGGCTTTGGATCTTCACTCTGCATTGCCCCCTTCATTCACTATGGTAAGATTTTTTTGTTCTGATGATGCCTTATACCTGCTCCCTTTGATACCTCGTGGTCGCACAGGCTGGTGTGCTTCTTCCATGTGGGTTTTGTTGTTTCTGAGCTAGATGGCCACTTGTTTATCTTCAAGCCTTTAAGACCCCAGACACTATATCTTTTGATAGCCGGGCACCATTAGCTTTTTTCACCACATTTGCTTATTCACCTGCTTTGTCTTCAGTGGTTGCATAGGGAAGGTGAGCATCATAGAATGCCAATTTAATAGAAGAAAGTATTCTTGCATTGAGGGAGTGCTTGAGTAAAGGCCCAATGTCCTTCTGCCACTTTAATGCTAAACCTATAAATATAGGCACATAGATCTATTTTCTCATCCTCATATATCCATTTGCATATGTACACGTCTTTGTCTAGACCTCTATAAATGCCCTGTGCCTTCCAGCTCTTTCTTCTATTTCCCCAAGGATATAATTTTTAAGGAAACTGTCACATCCTTCTCCCACAGAGCGGGTGGTGACCTTTGCTTAGCAATTCAGTGTTTAACCACTGCACCACCAGGGAATCTCTGGGGATATAATGATGCACACTGTCTAATTTGGAGGCAGCTACTAATAAAATAATCAGCCAATTAGATGTGACATTTACATGGAAAATAGGTTTTGGAAAGTCCTCACTGCAATAAGTGCTGAGATATAGTCAATTAGTATGGCCTTTCGGTGCCGTAATGCCTTATGTGATACAGTACACGTTGTAACCTCTTTGCATGTACTTATAGTCCCATTTTGGGGGGAGTTCTCTGTTACAGGATCAGGGTAGTTTGTGTTCGGAGTTTCCTCCGTGGTAGAGGGTGTGGACCAAGTCACCGCCCATTATTTCCTTGTGGATAATATCTGCTGGGAGACAAAACCATACCTCCATCAATACTATTCCTCGGTGTATAAGACACTTCTTAGAAGCAGGCAGAGAAAACTCCCAGGACCATTGGAAGGATATCCACCATTGGAGCATGTTGAGAATTCCTGCTTAAAGGGGCAGAGGCTGAGATCAGACGGTGCAGCATGGAGACCATGGGGCAAAGAAAGGAGACAGAGGCCGGGCAAGGAGGCCTTGAATCAGAACCGATGAGCTGCCCCGAGACTATGGGACCGTGAGGCAGAGTGAAAGGCCGGCCTCCTGGCCCACAGAGGTAGAATCCAATGGATCACATGGTGGGGAGGCTGAAAATCAGAGAAAGACTTTGCGGCTGGTTGAGGACAGCTACTCTTATGAACCAATGACAGTATCCTGTTTACAAACCCTGGTGTGTGGTAACTGCTAACTTTCCTAATAAATTTCCATAATTGTGAGTATGATCTGTTAGTTCTGTATGGATATTATAACAGATCATTGAACACAACCCAGCAGAGAAGTGGGTGCTGTGCAAGACCCAGGTGGTGTCCGAATAGGATTAGGGATGGTGGAAGGTGGAGGCATGCCTGAGCTCTGTGTCACGGCAGTAAACTGTGGGCTGGAGAGAAAATGAGTTCCTTTTTTCCTTCGTGTAGCCAGAGGAGGTCAGATGTGACCTCCACGATATCGTCTTAAGTGCATAGTTGAACATGGGGGCTGGTCATTTGTCTTTGGTCATGGGCCAGATGGTCAATGTTTTTGGTTCGTGGACCATATGGTGTCTCTTCTAGCTATTCCGTGTTCTTCTAGTCTGAAAGTAGTTATAAATAAGATGAGCATGGCTGAATGCCAATAAAACTTTACATATGGATTCTAAATTTTAGGTCATCTTTATGTGTCACCAAATATTATTCTTTGTCTGATTTTTCCTCACCATTTAGAATTGTAACCATCATTCTTAGTTTATGGGCTAGGCAAATCTGATAACAGGCTGAATTTGGCCCAGGAGCCCTTGCTGGTTTACCCTTACGTTAGGAAGCTGTGGAAGGCTTTCCTGAAAAAGCGATGTTGAGCTGAGATGTGAAGTCGATGTAGGGTGAAACTGGGTGTGTGGCGGTGGTGACAGTGGTACTAGTGAAGTGGAGGTGCGGGGGACAGTTTGTCGGCAAGCAGCACTCCAGGTGTTAATGACGTTGGCAAGTAAAAGAGAATCCACCTAAATGTAGTGGAAACAGCAACGTTTAAAAAACGGGGAACCCCTTATGAAAAAGAAACCTGCCACATATACTCAAGTATAAGCTGAGTCTCAGCGCATTATTTATGCAGTTTTTAATGGTAAAATTAGGTGCCTTGGCTGATATTTAGGTCGGCTTATACTCGAGTATACACAGTATTAGATTTTCTTTAAACCAATATTTCTTAAACCTATTTGCCCGAACAGGCTGAAAGTTTACTAACATACAGGAAACATATTCTGAAATGCAATTTGAATGAGTCCTTGGCTATAAGGGAACAAATTCCAGAATATTCTTAATACTTTTATACCTAGAAATTAAGCTATGAAAATGGTCCTAGAGACCATGCAATAATTTCGTGTGACTAACTCTGAGAATGTTCGTCTCTTTCCTGAGGATTCTTGAGCTGTTTTTGCAACAGCTAAAGTGTGGACTTGCCTGAGGGCAAGAGGGTAGACTGTATGGCTCCCAGAGGCCCTTGTCTGCCATTTAATGATGCCATTATAACTACAAGAGAATTGAATGTATTTTACCAAATGTTCAGTGGGGAAAACAATAACCGTAGATATTTAGCTGATGATGACATACAGCTCCTCTGGAGAGCGGTGAGAACCTATTGATTCTCACTTCATAAAATGCTTATTTGAAAACTCTAATATCTAAGATTTTTCCAAGTGCTGTTCCATTAATGTGGTTTTCCCCAGAGCACCCAAGTACAATGTCAGGAAAAAATGTCTTCCAATATCTGTATACACTCAACTATCTGGAAGTGTGGAGTTGACTAGACCAGCTAGTTGGCTCTCATTGCTGTTGAGTTGATTATGACTCCCAGATACCCTCCCCACGGGGTTTCCGGGGCGCATCTTGACCAAAGCAGGTTGCCACAGCCTTTTCTTATGGGACCTTTCAGTGAGAAGCTGAAAGATCAACTACTGTGTTAGCAGTACTCCTGATATTTGGAAAATACGTTAGGGTTTTCCTTGTTCACCCAGCTATTTTGACTGTATGCGTTCTCACACTAACCATGTTTATCAATTATTGGTTGTTGCATTTTGAATGCAGAACAATATGCTCTACTACGTTTTTCCCTGGCACTCCGGATGCAAAGCACATTGGTATAGGTCTGGGAGGAGGAGGCAACTGTCTAGGAGGCAACTGAAATGCCATGAAATGGAAAATGTAGGGGAAACATTCATAGCTAGAACTAGGTAACTGAGCTGAATCTTTTTGCTGTCTTGATCTCTTTTCTAATGACTGTTTTTTTTTTCCTCCCAAACTCCCACAACTCAGCCTAGGATCAAAGCAAAAGAGAAAGAAATGTACAACTAAGGCTCTGTTCACTTGTACATAGCTTTTGCTGAAGCAAATCAATGGTTTGTGTGTTTCTGTGGTATTTTCCACTACGCTTGTAGGAGAAGCAGCATTCATTACACATCAGGATGATTTCCTATAAAGGGTATACTTAACTCATTTCCTCTTAAAACAACAACAACAACAAAAAACAACAACAACAAAACTCCAAAAGCAAACCCATTGCACTCGAGTAAATTCTGACTTTAAGTGACTTTCCTGGACTGAGTAGACCTGCCTGACAGGGTTTTGAGGACTGTAAATCATTAAGGAAACAGACCATCACATCTTTCTCCCAAGACGCAGTTGGTGGATTCGAACCACTGAACTTCTGGTTAGTAGTCAGCACTTTAAACATGGAATCACTAGGTCTCTTGAGTTGAAATCTTCTATTGACCTCCATTTAAATATTACTAAAAGCCATAGAACATTAAAATGAACATTAAGACTTAAAGACTCTTACAGATTCTCAAGTTGAACTTTTTCCTTGTCAGAAGAGGAAGCTAAGATACTGAGATAGTGGTAATATGCAAACCTCACTGCCATTGAGTCCATTTTGATTCATAGACACCCAATAGGACAGAGGAGAATTGCCCCTCTGGGTTTCCAATGTGGTAAATATTTATGAGTAGAAAGCCTTTCTTGCTTAGAGAGACTGGTGGTTTTGAACTGCTGACCCTGTTAGCAGCCCAATGCATAACTCAGTATACCACCAGGGCTCCTCGAGGTAGTGTCCAGACTAAATTAATTAATATTTCATGATCCCTACTCTGATGGAGGTCTGGAGGGACTCCCAGGTTAGTGATTCACACCGATCAGGCCCTCCAAGGGAGAGAATGAGGTGCTCTGGTTCTATAATATTTATAGCCACATTCTCTTCTATAGGGTCCCTGTGAAACAGAATTGACTTGAGGGTGGTCAATGTGCAGATGGACTATTATTCTGAGGCTCTTTCTGACCCAACTTCTTTTAGTCATTTAGCACCTTGAGTCCTTCTGACATATTTTTCATTTTGTCTTTTAAATTTATTATAAAATCAACTCTATAACACTTAATTTTAAGAAGTGAATCTACTCCCAATCCAATGAAATTCTTCTGTATAGAAGGAAGGATGCTTTCATTTTTTTTTGAAATGCAGAAATAGAACATGGCATGTAGTTAAGTGGAGAGGAGAGTGTGGAACCTGGGTTGGTCTTTCATAATAGTCAGATATAGAGTCTCGTAAACATACTCAGCACAGGCAATAAAGAAGCTCTGCATGTAGAGCCAGAGGGAAGGGTAGCCCATAGGGGATTTATGGGGCTTGTTACCAAGCTTCCTTATGGGCTTACCTACAGGGCAATTATATATTAGAAGGGAGCAACCAAACCAAACCAGACTCACTGAAGCCAAATCAATTCTGATGCATAGTGACCTGGTAATGCAGAGTAGAATTGTCCCTGTGGGTTTCTGAGACTGGAAATCTTCATGGGACTACAAAGCCTCCCCTTTTTCCCATGGAGTAGTTTGCAGTGGCTGATCTTGCAGCTGGCAGACCAGTGCATAACCCACGAGGCCATCAGGGCTCCCTCGGGGTGGCTAAAACAGGTAAAGAGGAATAACTTAGTTCTCTCTCTCTCTCTCTCTCTCTCTCTCTCTCTCTCTCTCTCTCTCTCTCTCTCTCTCTCTTTTCCTCCCTCCCTCTCTCTCTCTCTCTTTAATTTGAGAAGACAGTAGTGTGGTTTCATGTCAACTTTAGTTTGAGGAATGTGGTGGCATTTTTCATAATGCCCTTGAGGATGTACTTTGTGAACAGCACCATCCAGGAATCTGACGTGATAGTGAGGGACAGATTAAAGCATGTGAAGGTCCTAAATGCTGATTCTCTGTGGTGTCCCCTCTTCTGGTTACTCATGCATTTGAATGTGATGATGAGTTATTGACTTGTACTGCTATTGTTGCCAGGTGCCATCACATGATAGTCAGTCCCTCCTTATAGCGACACTGTGCATCCCAATGAAACATTGCCTAGTGCCGGGGGGCATATCTACAAGTGTTACTGTGTTTGAGCCACTTGTTGCAGCCACTGTGTTAATTTATCTTATTAAGAGATTTCTAGTTTACCTTCTTCGGGTTCTAGAGAACACAGCCAAGGTGAGTGAGACAAAGTCTCACCCTCCTCATTTCCAAGCAGCATGTAGGCTGTGCTTCTTCTGAGACAGATTTGTTTGTTCTCTGGCAATTCATTGTATATTCAATATTCTTCACTAATATTATAATTAATGTATATGTGTGCATGTATGTATGTAACTTCTTTTACAATGTGACTATAGTAGTTTTCTTTGCCTAGTTACTGCTCAGTTGCCTAATGAATAAATGTAGTAAAAATTGGGCTTGCCAGCTAACAGCATCTCTTGGTTATTAGAAAGAAACAGAGATAAGTAGTTTCAAGGATATGTGACTGAGCCATCGGAGACTGATGCCAACAGTAGTGTTGAAGTTGGAGGGCTGACCTTGTTTATCGGGTAATCTGTCACCTGAAATAGGCAGAACAAACTCCCTTACACCAGTAAGCTTCAATCTGTTGGTGATCCCAGAATATAGACTCGGGCAAAGGGTTGCAGAGAAAATATGGGAGTCAGTTAAATTTGAATTTCAGAATGAACAACAAAATTTTCTTAGGGTAAATACAGGCAGTCCCCAATTTGTGACAGGTTTCTATTTCATTATATATTATTTTTAGTTTTAAATGTCATTGCCTTTCATTTTTTATAAAGCTAATCTTTATTTGTCTTTGGGGTTGGTCATAAGAACAATAACATCAGCAAGTTACATGCTGCAACATTATATATATATAATGTAACTATAAGATGTATAAAAAAAATGGGTGGACTTGAATGGGATTCAGCATAATCAAAATAAATCAGAAACCATGAACTACCTGTGTGTCCCAGCTGTTTATAGGAAAGACTGCTACTCCCTAGCAGATGTCATCAAGTGGATTCTGACTCATGGAAATGCCATGTGTGTCAGAGTGGAGCTATGCTGTGACGAATTCCAAATGCCTGGTTTTAAAAAAGTAGAACACTAGGTCCCTCTTTGGAGGCACCTCTGGGTATACTCCAGCCTCCAAACTTTTGGTTTAAGACATACTAGATATCTGTATTTTTTTTTGTCTATACTTATCAATCAACCCTACTCATGGGTAGATAATTGGAAATTTATGATAAGATACAAAGAGTTCCTTAAGATTAGAACTGTAATAGTATTTGAAATCTTTCCAAGTCACTCATTTTTGATGAATAAAAACATAAGTGAGTTGCCAAGGTTCACACAGCTGGAATGTGGCAGAGGTTGCATCTCAGCGCAGCTTTCCTGATTCTTGTTCCAATGGAGCTCACCGATTTCATCAGTACAATGAGCCCTGTGGGGGTGTGCTTGAGAAAACTTCAGAAGGGAAGTGAGGCATGAACTAGGTTCTCAAGAAGATTTACTATACAATGTTAAGGTGGAAGGGGAAAACTCCCTGGTTTAAAATAATGAAAGGTATGCATCAGTGTCGTGTTTTTACTATGTTTATCCAATCTGTGTGCTGAGAAAATAATCCAAGAAGCTGAACTAGTGTCAGAGTTAGAGGAAGGATTGTGAACAACCTACAATGTAGAGATGATACAGTATTACTGAAAGCAAGAAGAACTTGGACCCTTTGCTAATGAAAATCAAAGACTTCAGCTTTCAGTATGGATTGCAACTCAATGCGAAGATAAACAAGATCCTCACAGTTGGACTGAATCACATCATGATAAACAAAGAAATGATTGAAGTGGTCAAGAATAACATTTTGTTTGAATCTACAATCAATGCTCAAAGAAGCAACGGTTAAGAAATCAATTGATGTACTGCATTGGTACATCTGCTGCACAAGACCTCTTTAGAGTATTAAAGAGCAAAAGGGTCACCTTGAAGATTAAAATGGGGTATAACCTGATCCAAGACATGGGATTTTCAGTTGCTTCAATTATGCTGTTGGCGAAGAGTACTGAAAGTACCCGGAGCTGTCTGAAGAACAAACAAATTATCTTTGAAGCAGGTTCATAAGAATGCTTTTTAGAAGTGAGAACAGTGAAACTTTGCCTCAAGTACATTGGACAAGTTATCAGGAGAGACCTGTCCCTAGAGAAGGACATCCTGTGTGGTAGAGTAGAGGGGAGTGGAAAACAGCAAGACTGCAAAGAGCTGGATCGACACAGTGGCTCCAACAACGGGCTCAAGCATAGCAATGATGAGGAGGATAGTGCAGGACCAGGCGGTGTTTTATACTACACTAAAAAACTAAACCTTACGTAAGAACTATGAGTCACAACAGTGATCTCTATGACTGAGGAAGGCTTGACAGCACTGACAACAACAAAAACAAGAGCAACAGAGGGAATGGTTTGTAGAAGGTGCTATTGTAGCAAGGCAAGTTTAAGCAAAGTCAAAGAAGCAAGAATAAACCTTGTTCAAGGAAGAACGGAATAGAAAAGATGTCTTTGTGGGACTTAGATGATTCATTGACTAATGGATTCATGAAGGGGATAAATAAAAGGGAATATTTAAAAGGTAGGGTAGATAAGAGTTAGCTTTTGAAGCACCATGGCCACAAGTAGTACTGCTGGTGTCACAGCGATGCATGAACTTAGCTGCTTATGAAAGTGAGGTGGTTCAAACTACCTGTTACGTGGGAGGAAGATGCAATGATCTCCTTTGCCATTGTTTTTTCTTTTTCTCTTTATTTATTTTTATTTTGTTGTATTAGCTGTTGATGATTTATTTTTTTTTTGTCTTTGTTTTTTGTGATGTTTTGCTCTGCTTTGATTTTGCATGAATTCTTGTCTGTGCATGTCTGCATGGACAAGATAGGCGGTAAGAACAATCTGAAGGAGAGAACAATGGGACTGACAGTCTGGAGGGACACAAGAGAAGAGTGGAGATCCAAAGCCCATCAGTCGGGGGAAAGGAGGTGAGTGCCAACAAACACAGGGACAAGGGAAGAATAAGTGATGCTTGGGAGGGGCTCGATCAAGGCAATGTAATCAGGAGGAATTAACAAAACCCAAATGAAGGCTGAACATGATAGGGGGATGGAAGGAAAGTAAAAGGAAATAGAGGAAAGAACTGGGAGGCATAGGACAGTTATGGAGGTCTAAATACAGGCATGTATATATGTAAGTGCATTTATATACAATGACAGGGAAATAGAGCTATGCACACATATTTATTTATAAAGTATTACAGTAGGAGATGGACATTGGGCCTCCACTCAAGTACTCCCTCATTGCAAGAACAATTTGTTCTACTAACATGGCACTCTGTGATGACTTTCCCTAACATGATTGTTGAAGAAAAATGGGTGCATAAGCAAATGTAGTGAAGAAAGCTGATGGTGCCCAGCTATCAAAAGATATACCATCTGGGGTCTTAAAGGCTTGAACATAAGCAAGTGGCCATCTGTTGAGAAGCAACAAAGTCCACACGGAAGAAACACACCAGCTGGTGTGATCATGAGGTGTCGACGGGATCAGGTTTCAGGGATCAAAGGCCCAACACAAAACAAACAAAAAGCAGGTCAATGGGAATGATGGGGAGAGAAGCCCATCAGTAGTCAATTAAACCCCCCCCCCCCCCCCCCCCCCCGTGTCAGAATGACCACAAGGAAGAAAAGAGCCAGTCAAGGTGCAGTATAGCACCGATGAAACACACAACCTTCCTCAAGTTCTCTAATGCTTCCTCCCCTACCCCCACTACCATGACCCCAATTCTATCTTACTAATCTGACTAAATCAGAGCATATACACTGGTACAGATAAGAGCTCAAAACACAGGGAATCCAGAACAGATAAACCTCTCTGGACCAATAAGGGGAGCAGTGATACTAGGAGGGTAAGGGTATGGGAGCAGGGGGAGTAAAGGGGAACCGATCACAATGATCAATGTATGGCTCCTATCCCAGGGGGATGGGCAGCAGAACAGTGAGTGAAATGAGACAGCAGTCAGTGTAAGACAGGAAAGAAAAGAATAATAATTTAGAAACTATCAAGGGGGCATGGGGGAGGGAGGAGGAATGAGGGAGGTGGGGGAACAAGCTGGCGCCAGGGGTTCAAGTAAAAAGAAAATGTTTTGAAAAAAATGATGACAACATATGTACAGATGTGTTTGACAAAATGGATAGATGCATGGATTGCGATAAGAGCTGTAAGAGCCCCTGATAAAAAAATAAAAATATTTACAGCCTTGAAAATCCAGTGGGACAGTTATATTTTCCCCTCTAAGGTTACTATGAATTGGAACTGGCTGGATGACAATAGGTTTTGTTTTCTGTTTCCGCTCTAAGTTTAAGGATTTTAGACTTTATTTGGAATGCAACGGTGAGGAGAGAATGTCAGGTTTCTAAGTAGACAAGTTGGTTAGATGTCAATGTCCAAAACAAATTTGAAAGAAAGATTGGATTTGGAAATCTAAGGGTTAATTTTTCACTGTGATAGCTAGTGTAATCACATACTGTACTTTTCCTAAGGAGGAAGAATAGTAATTCCCTATTTTCTTTAGATAATGAGCTCATAGTGGGGTACGATAGTGATTGTCCCATTGTGAGTATAACTGCGAAGACTGAAATGGAGGTGCTCGGCTACTGTCAAATATTTATGTAAATGAAGTAACTCACTGAAGTCTCCAGGACAGTGTAATCCAAGGAAAAGGTAAAATTCTTGTTGTGAAGGAATTATTTGAGCTCAGTACTGAAGTAATATCTCAATGATTTACAATCAATGAGCTAGTGTGATTACTGATGATGAGCACGTGTGATTGATCCCATTTGAATTGGTAATTGGTGGAGAAAAAGTAGAGTTAATGGGCAGGGCTTTGTAGGTCCACTGACAGGGTCCATGCAAAAACTGAGAAACCAAAACCAGTTGCTTTAGGAAAAGTCTCATAGATAGCTAGAAAATAGGTCTGTGTACTTCTGGCTGGGAATTTAGTAAACTTGAAATAGTAGGGAGATCTCAGAGGCAGGAGGGGCAAACTAATATCTTTTGTGACCCCATATCTAAAGGGTCCAAAGTGAGTCAACTTTAGGTTGCTTGAAGATGCTTGTCAAGTAGTTTGACCTAAGAAACAAGGAGCTGTTCCTTTTTCACCTTAGACGCAAATGTTTTCTTATACTCCAGTTGAAGGGATGGAAATCCTTTTGATGGAGACTAAACATTAATTAACTCAGCAAAGAGAAGGGACAGGTGTGTCTGGAGACTTGGTTAAGGAGGATGAGCTTTTGCTCTTTGAAAACTGTAAACGCAGTCACGCTCAGCTGCTGCAGATGGTTAGCAAGAAAACCATAGAACCGGTTTGCTTGGCTTCCTAGGAGGACTTTCATGGGATTTGAGTGCAGAAGGCCGATTCTCGCTTGTTTAGACAGCTGGTATCTGACAGCACCACAGAGCAGATGCGAGTGGGGATCACCAGAGTTGCGTGAAGTCTGGAGCAGCCAACTCCATAACATCACAATTTTCTCATTGTGGGGATTATTTTCCACAATCCTGTGGTAATCAAGTATTAAAACTTAAAACAAAACTCCCAAACATCCACCCTACGGTGGCCCCATGTGTTTAGAGCATTGCAGAGGTACAGGGTTTTCTTGGTTGAAATCATTATAGAAGCAGAGTGCTGGGCTTTTTTTTTCTCAGCACTAGCTGGGTAGGTTTGAACCACCAACCTTTTTGTTAGTGGTTGCGATAGTTAAGGTTTGTTGTGCAAACCTGGCTGATAAACCCATGTGGGATTAATTGAAGAGAAGTGAGAAAAATGGCTCCGTGAACCTCACCTTTCTAGTTCTTGACTCTCTTGCTCTCATATGGTCAGACCAGGATGCAGCTGCCTTAGCCAGTTCCCTGCTTCAGCTTGCAAGGCTCACTTCCTATGAGACATCCCTGAGGAGAAGCTGCATGGACCTACCCCGATGCAGCCTTGGGTGCTGGAGCACCCGTGTGGAGACCCCTGCCAGTGCTGAGATGAGTACATGCTCACTGATTTGGCTTTCCTCCTGCAGTTGACGTCATTGCATGTGTTTTGTGAGATGAAGGAAGACTTTGTGGATTGGTGTTGGACATATCGGCTAACGTTGGATTTATAAGCGTGGACAGCACTGGGTTGGGATGCTTTCTTAATGTGCACTTACCCTTTATATAACACTCTCTCTTATACCTATGACTTTCTGTGGATTTGTTTCTCTACCCAGACCAACACAGTAGTCAGGTGCAAACCATTTGTGCCACCGAAGACCTAACCAAATAGTAGATGTTCCCTAGTGTAAGTCTGTTGGAACTATGCTTTAAGTTTCAATTGTGTATGCTACAATGAACTGCTTCCATTGCGGAAGAATCTTGTATGAACCAGTGAAGACATAGTACCTGACGGGAACCAGGGATTCGAAGGGGTTCAAACATTGCACAGACTTTAGCTTGTTCTCTGTTCTGGAACATGGGTGCCTTTTCTTAACATTTCAGTTGGAGCTGACACAAAGGGATAAACACAAGACACCCCTATTGCTGAGAAACGCCCCACACTGAACTCCTGAGAATCGACATCTGCACATAATTACTTAGGGCACATAATTCTTTTATGGGTGCTCACTTAGTAAAGCATTTACATTTGCAGCTCCTTAGGTTGCTTGTGAATTTGATTTGAGCATTTTAAGTGGGATTGTTTTTAATCTTTGCAGGCACTATAAACCCACAGTCACGCTCAGCTGCTGCAGACTGTTGGAAGGAAAACCACAGAACTGGTTTGTTTTGCTTCCTAGGAAGTTTTATAAGTGAGGGCTGAACTGACCATGAACAATTTAAGGATTTGTTTTCTTTCCTTCTGAGCCCATGTCTTCTGACTCTATTTTGATAAAAAATAAACAATATTAAAGTGATCTGAAACACTGATGAAGAGAACAAAACGAAACGTGACTTCTGAGTTGCTAGGAAAATGATAAAATAACAGATATTTCAACCAGATGTTTAATTTCAAAATACTAACCATTGCAGACTTTCTAGAGACTGCCAATGGTTAGAAAAACCCATTCAGTCTTGTCCCGTGGGCTTGTGCACTGCCTGGTAATGAGCACGGTTGGTTTTTAGCAAGGTAGTTGCTACCAGCAGTACATTCAGAAGTGCAACCGCCAATGGAAAAAAAATTCTTTTCCTTAGGAAAACAGACAGATTTTGCAATTTATTCATAGTGCCAGGTGTTCTTTAGCTGTGCACTTCGGGATCCAAGTTAAGTGCCTGCAGTTTTCCTTTTTCATGGGAAAACGATAAAATGTCCAATGTGCTGTTGTGCCGTGCTTGACAAAGGCAGTTCCTCCTTGAATGTCTACAGGCACATTTGGTTTCAAATTCAAATGTAATCTCAAGGAGACAGTTTTCCTGCCTTGATACTTCAGTCCAGGTCCTGTTAGTAGAATCTGGATAGGACACAGGTGCCAAATTGTGGTCTGCTTTTCAACATGTGGCAGAAAACGAAATCCTCTGGCCGTCACCTGGATTCTGGCTCATGGTAACCCTATATGACAGATGAGAGACTTGTCGCTGGAATTCTGAGAATGTAAATCATTCTGGGAGCAGAAGGCCTCAGCTTTCTCCCTGAAAGCAACTAGTCGGTGTCAACTCCTAGTTGACATTGAAGTTAGTAACCCAACAGGTAACTCCACAAGGACTCTTATTGTTGAAATGGATAGTTAATTCCTGGAAACCTTGGAAACAGTTGGTTAGATTTAATTAGTGTGTTTGGATAACCAAATGGTGTGTATATGTGGGTGGGAGGAGCAGGTACTAGGGTAATAGGCATAGCTTTTCAATAGATTTTATTAGGGTAACTAACATATGTGTTGTCCTGCTAACTGGAAGATTCAAGGTTCAAGGTTCTTCACAGAAGAATGATAGGGCTATCTGCTCCTATACAGATTTACAGTGTCAGAAACCCTATGAGGAGGTTTTACTCTGTCCTATACTGTCACTGTACATAAGGTTCTTCATAACGTTGAGAAGAATGGAAATTCAACACACTTCATTGTGTTCATGAGGAACTTGTACATGGATCAAGAGGGAGTTGTGCAAGCAGAACAAGGGAATACTGCATGACTGAAAATCAGGAAAATTGTGTGTCAGGGTTGTATTCTCTCACTATACTTGTTCAATCTGCATGCTGTGCAAATCATCAGAGAAACTGGATTATATGCAGAAGAATGTTGCATCAGGAATGGAGGAATGCTTACTAACAACCTGCCATATGCACATTACACAACCTGGCTTGCTGAAAGTGAGGAGGAGGTGTAGCACTTGCTTATGAAGATGAAGAATTGTAGCCTTCAGTAGGCCTTACAACTCAATGTAAGGCAGATGGGAATTCTCACAACTGGACCAATAATAATAAACTGAGAAAAGGTTGACGCTGTCAAGGATTTTGTCTTCCTTGGATCCATAATCAATGCTAATGGAAACAGTAGTCAAGAGATCAAAAGATGCATTGTGTTGGGTAAATCTGCTGCATAACACCTCTTTAGAATATTAAAGAGCAAGGATGGTACTTTTAGGCCTAAGATGTGCCTGACCCAATCCATGGTGTTCTCCATTGCATCATGGGCATGTGAAAGTTGGGCATTGAATAAGGAAGACTGAAGAACTTATGCAGTTGAATTGTAGTGCTGAAAATAGTATTGGCAATACTATGGACTGTGTTGGAAAAAGGTCGGAGTGTTCCTTAGAGGCAAGGATGGAAAGAGTTTGTCTTACATACTTTAGACATGTTGTCAGGAGAGGCCAGTTCCTGGGGAAGGACGTCATGTTTGGTAAAGTGGAGGGCAGTGAAAAAGAGGAAGGCCCTCAATGAGATAGATTGGCATAGTGGTTGCATCCATGGGCTCAGACATAACAACGATCCTGAGGATGGCGCTGGATCATGTAGTGTTTTGTTTGGTTGTGGCTACGATTGCTATGATTCAGAGCCAACTGGAAGGCAGGTAACAGCAATAGGTCACTGTGAGTTGGATTGACTCAATGACAATGCGCTTAGTTTGGCTTTGTTAGGTGTTGCAACTGGCTACAACCTGAAAAGATAGTGGCCTGAGCCGCTTAAGGGTCCCTTTGAAGACAGGCTCATGGATTTGCTTCTGAGAAGTCACAGCTTTGAAACCCCAATGAATTTGTTCTACTTTGTATACATGGGGTCACCATGAATTGAAGTTAACTTGACAGAAACTCACAATATCAACAGGATGATTACTAGAAAAGGAACCATAAGACATTAGGAAAGGCAGAGCTAGCACAAAGATACACCTGCCTCACAGTAGACTGACGTCTCAGCGCTTAGACTGTGAGCCAGAGGGAAGTAGGGAAAAGAAAGACCCTTTCTGTTGTCTTTCCCACCAGCCAACAGCACAGGTACCACCCTCTATTCAGAAGAGCTTTCAGGTATTTTCGTGCGTCTGCCACTTTCTATGCCCTCTGGCTTTGCTTCTGGTTCCTTGGTTCCTATTCTCCATATAGTTCACCAATGATTCTGGTCGCTCACCCTCTCCTCAAGCTTAGCAGCTCGACTGCTCATTCCCGGGGAGTCTGCCCTCTAAGAGTTGTTCTCTGCAAACACTCGATGGAAGACAGGGCGTGACCTCTAGGCCTTCTCATAACAGACATCCTCATAACCCCATGAGCCGAGCTCTCTTCCTTGAATTTCGCAAGTCCCGCAATTTTTTCTCAGAATCCATTGTTTTGATTGGATGCACTTTTGAAGGCACCCTAATGAGACGACGATGACAAGAGTATTATTGTGAGAATTTGTTTATAGCCCTCCACTTATTTCAGACACCTTTCCCAACATGTTTTATTTGGAGTTAACCCAAACATGAACTGGAAACCCGGTAGTAATCCCTTTTTGCCCTATCCTCATGTTTATCATATCCCAATACCCACTTCAAAACAAGGGGTTGTAGCAGTAGCGATCACTTGACCTAAGCTGGGTGACTCCCGTCCTGGGAATTTCGCACGACAGTGGCAATCTCCACCATCTGACATGAAAACTTGGGAATCTGAGACACGAGAACAACCATCTTCTGACAGCTGCAACAGCAAAGGATTAGCAGCAAACATGGGAATTGTTGGCTAGTGAAAAAAGTGAATGCACTGGGTTGCTTACCGGAAGGTTTGGGGTTTGATACCACTTAGAAGGGTCTTGGCATGTAGTTCCCTCATACATGCAGTCCCAGTGAGGGGGCTGCCTCTCCAAGGCAGTTTGTTCTGGTTTTAGCAGAAAACACTGGTCTTCTAAGAAACATGAAAGAAGAAGATGCAGAGAGAATCTGAGTCTAGATATGGCGACCAGTTACTCTGTGGGTGCCTAAGTCCTAGCTATATCTTTTCCTTTGAATCTCTGGAATTTTTGTATCCTTAGAAGAAACTCTTATTTTATGCTTAAATCAGCTCAACATGAATTTTTGCTTCTTGCAATCAAAGCACTAGAATATTTTGGTGATACATTTCCTAAGATGATTTTTTATAGCCTTAAAAATAATATAGCCCAAGAGCTCCTCAATCCCCCAGATCTCTGCATTATAAAATGAATAAGGAGCAGGGGTTCTTTTCTGACTGTTTTGATCAGAAGCCCCCAAATTTCTGTTATGTCATCATCGCTTCTGATTCTCTTTCAAAGTAGGAAGCAGTCCAAACCCCAGTCAGTCCTTGGTGATCTGGATTCCCCTATATGATCTGCATGGTGCGGCCCATATGATAGACATGAATGCAGACTTGTGTGGCGTGCTGAGTTAATGCTCCTTGAAACTGTCAGAAAAGTAACCAAGGCCATTCAGGCTCCTTTTATGCAATTAATGACTTTCATACCTGTCTGCCTTTTTCACAGTGCAGGAGGGCAAGGTGCAGAAAGCTGCTATTGAAAATTAGTTATAATTTCGGTGGTATCCAGAAGGCCTAGTCAGTCACTTCATTATGTAATTGAAAGGAACATTTCATTTGGAGATTTGCTATTGGCATTATACAATTACATTTCCTGTCATTTATCACCCTGTGGAATACCAAGACATTTGCTTCTCCTTCCACTTATCATATTACTGAGAAATATAGAAGCAGGTTTACCCAATTGCTTTCCACCAAATGATGGCTCTTGTTAGCTGTGGACATTCAGCAGCTTTTCTGTGTGAAGCTCTCTCTTGATCGTATTTGGCACCAGGAGGATTATTCCCCCCAATTACTTTGAAATTGAGATTTTCCCCTTCACTACAGCCTTGCCTTCCAGAAGGAGGAGTGGAAGCCTATCTTCCTTTTGCAGGAGGCACACGGAGTGAGCGAAGAATGACAATACTGCAGAGAGTCTCCCTCCTCCTTGGGAATCCAGAAGCAACAGTGCCCAGATGAGGTATTGAGGCATAAGACTGAATGGGGACTTTGCAAATGCTTCAGTCCTTGCTTGCTATCTCATATTTCCTGCTACTTTAAAAATAAAACTTTAAAACAAAGCTATCTTCAATATTTCATTTAGGAAGCAGGTAGAGAGCCTATGGGGTCTTACACAAATGAAATTCTCTGCAGGCAGTTAGGTACTCTTTAGCTCACGGACTGACCTAGATTTCCCTCTGCTCTATAAGATGGTGTTAAAAATAATTCCATCTCTTCCTTTGGTTTAATTGAGCTTTTCAAAGAGTTTGTAAGCATGGGTCCCTGTGTCAGACCTGTGTGCTGCTCAGAAATGTGCCTGAACTGAGCTCTGGCTGATTGCATCACACTTTGTGGGGCCCGCAAAATCACATTTTAAACCGGCACTGAGGGTGATTTTGTTACACACATTCAGCTGTGGTCTGCATACCTCAGTGTTCATTAGGAGAACTTCAGGAGACCACACATCAATACAATTAAATCAGACCTATGAGGGGGAGCCTTAGGCATCCCAATGTTTTTAAATCCTGTCCAACGATTCCAAAGTGCACCCATTGCACGAAATCACAGGAAACTCACTGCCCTCTTAGAAATCAAACTCTGGATTCCGGTCCTCACATTGACACTTGCAGGCATGTTGCTTCTCACCTTCCAGGGACACATAGGTGAGCCAGGTCTAAAGCGAAACATAAACCCTTGAAACTGGGAGCAAGAGCTTATTTAAGGTCTGTAATGTTTCCATCTCTGGTTCTAATCACGTGAGATTCAAGGCTTCCACTCCCTTAGGGGGTTGGCTACTTTTTCTCTTACCCTGGCCATGTTTCATGAGGGTGACTTGGATCGTGCAGAATCACCATCAACCCTGTCCCAGTTTCTGTAGTTTATAGGATACTGCATCATTAGCGGAAACGATCTTATTTCCTTATTTGTTTATCTGCATGTTGTCTGTCTTGTTGCTCTTAGGGGATTTTGGGTCTGTTCTGACTTACAGTGAGTGGCACTGCCTACTGCAGAATGAAACAAGGTCAGGTCCTGCACCACGTTGACAATTGTTGCTTGAGCTCATTGTTGAAGTCACTGCATCGATTCATCTCCTTGAGGGTCTTTTTTTCTGTTTTGCTGACTTTCTACTCTACCAAGTGTGATGTCCTTGTCCAAGAACTTGTTTTTCTTGATGACCTGTCCAAATTATGTGAAATGAAGTCTCAATACTCGTGGGAAACTGAGAACCAGGAAGAGAGTGCATTCAGAAGCATTCTCCGTGTTCGTATTTAAGGAGTCTGGGAGGCAGAGACTCTGATAGAGGTAGGCCTTCATGCTCATGAATTGGAGATGAATCCGAGTCACATGATCCTAACTAAAAATGCCCCCTGCAATACTGACAGTCTTAAGATGTTTCTTACAAGCTCATGGTTTCTCACTATAACACTTGAAGCTTATCTTCCCAAAGGTTGCCTGCCATGGAGAGTAATCAGACCCTATTGTCCACCCACCTTGGGCACAGCCAACTCCTTCTGATAAGGATCACAGATTATTCCCCTGGAGAAGAGCCCAGGGCACCAAGGGTCAAGCCAGCTCAGGGATGGCCAAGGGTAAGGCACCATCTTAACTCTAGGGCCTGCCCTTGTATGTATGTGCCTTCCTGTCACGTGTATGCCTCTAGTACTTCCCCTTCCTATTATGTCTATCGTACATCTACTACTTGTTACATACGTACTTACTAGGGCTTGCTAGCCCAAGATTATATACGCATGTAAGAGAATACATTAGCTCTTTCTAGTTCCTGTCTCCATGAGAGAGGCGAGCCCTTGCATAAATTGTCTGATGTTTCTTTAATATACCTTTCAATTACACACCCACTCTTTAGAACCCTATTAATCCTGGAGGCTGGTCCCCCACAAGCACCCATGTTTCAAAGGAACATTCTGCCTGTACTTCTTCCAAGACAGATTGGTTTGTTTTTCAAATGCATCAATTCTTCTGTGATCGTCCTTAATCCTGTCCAACTTTCACATGCTTATGGGGTGAGTGAAAATAACATGGCGTAAGTCAGGTGCACTGTAGTGTTCAAGGTGATATCCTTACACCTCAACACTTTAAAGACAGGGCTCTTTTGTAGCAGATTTGTCTGATGCAAAATGTCATTTCATTTCTTGACTGCTGCTTCCATGAGCAAAATCATCCAAGCATGAGGAAATCCAAGATAACTTAAATCTTCTCTCCATTGATCATGATGTTTTCTATTGGTCCAGTTGTGAGGATTTTGTGTTCTTTACATTGAGCTATAGTCCACACTAAAGGCTGAAGTCCTTCATCGTCATCAGCAAGTGTTTAAAAGTCCTCTTGGCTCTCAGCAAGCAAGGTGTGTCATTCGAGCATAAGAGGTGTTCATAAGCCTTCCTCCAACCCCGGTGACTCATGCATTTCTCAGATTATATGCTTAGCATAGAGGTTGAATATATGGTTAAAGGATACAATGCTGATGCATACTGATTTATGGATTTTAAACCATACAGTATTACCCCCTTGTTAATTTCCAATGGCTGCCTCTTGGTTCATGTACAGGTTCCACATAATGAACTGTGCAAATACCTGGAGTTCGAAATGTGCAAAAATGAAGAATTAGAAAGCTAAAAAGGAAGGGCATGCTCAGCATGTTGCAAGATGAAAGGATTGAAGGAAAAAAGTCTCGAGTGCAATATTGACAGACTCTTACGGCAAAATATTAAGTGATGCAGGCAGTATCATAAGATGATGATTTGCATTCATTTCAAGAAGTAACATATGAGGGGGTATCTCTGCCCCCCATCCCCCACTACCCCCCCCCAAAAAAAACCCAGAAAAAGTTCTGCTGGGTGAACCTTTCATAGTATGTATTTTGTCCAGCTAGGCAAGCATTGAGCAAGTTGACCTGAGTTAGTACACCCAGTGGCATAGACTGGTGGGAAGTGTTCTCTCTGGTCATAATGGGTTGTGTTTTTTTGGAAAAGCAATTTTGCTCAAACCTCATTTGTGTGTGTGTGTGTGTGTGTGTGTGTGTGCGTGTGTGTGTGTGATGACTTATTTAAGAGAACAGTGAGCAACTGTGAAATTTTGCATTCTGCTCAGGAAAAATGCTACAGAAACTGTTGTGATGTTGAACACAGCTTACAAGGACAGTGTTATGGGAAAAATCCATGTGTACAGATGGTTTTCTCATTTCCATAAAGGTGAAATGTTGATTGATGCCAAACCTCATTCTGAACATCCATCAACTTCCTGAACAGATTAAAATGTCGACAAAATTCATGCATTTGAGCTCCAAGATCGACAACAGACCACTGAAGAGATGGGGAAGTTATCTGGACTATCTGAGAGCTTAGTTCGGTGGATTTTAATGGACAATCTGGGAAGGAGAAGGGTCACTGTGAAATTTGTGCCTCTGGTTCTGACTGACCAGGGCAAAGAGTTTCAAATGGAAATATGTTGTGCTTTGAAAGAACAGCTCCAACGAACCCAAGATCATTACTGGTGAGGAGACATGGTACTATTCTTACATCCCCAAAGCAAACATCAAACAAGCCAGTGGAAGACGCCATGTCACTTTGTCCCCCCAAAAGCTTATCAATTGAAATCAAAGATCAAGATGATACTCATTTTGGTTTCTTTGATGTGAAAGGGATAGGGCATTTGGAATTCATTCCACAGATCAGCCTGTTAATCAAGTTTTCTATTCAGAGGTTCAGAAAAGATTATGTAACAGTGCGCAACAAAAAAGGCCTGATTTGTGACAGACCCTGGATGGTTTTACAAACACGACAATGTACCTGCTTACACAGCCCAACTCGGTGTGCCAATTTTTGGCAAAAAACAGCACGCCTCTCTTGGCCCTTGTACCTGACCTGACTCACCTGACCTTGCTCCCTGGGACTTGTTTTTGTTTCCACAAATGAAGGGGGACATGAAAGGACAATGATTTGATGAGGTAGAAGAGGTGAAGAAAAAACTAGGGAGGTGCTGTCAGCCATCTAAACAAATGAGTTTGAAAAATATTTTCAAGAATGGAATTGCATATTTGACAAATATATTAAGTATAATGGAGAGTTCCTTGAAGGTCAGTATGTTATTTTGCAAAAGATTTTTGAATGCATGGCTTTGAAAGAAAATTCCATTTTGCAAATGTTGGTGAGTACCTCCCTCGTATGATCCAGAAACAGTGGTACTGAGGGAAGGCCAAGCAGCACTGAAGGCCCTGGTTAAAAACAAGGCTCAAGGAACTGGTGGAATATCAATTGAACTGTTTCAACAAGCTGATAAAACACTGGAAGCGCTCATTATGCCAAGAAATTTGGTAGACAGATATCTAGCCAACTTGCTAGATTGTGCCAAGAAAATTGGTAGACAGGTTTCTAGCCAACTGGCTAGATTATGCCAAGAAAATTGGTAGACAGGCATCTAGCCAACTGGCTATATTATGCCAAGAAAATTGGTAGACAGGTATCTAGCCAACTTGCTAGATTGTGCCAAGACAATTGGTAGACAGGTTTCTAGCCAACTGGCTAGATTATGCCAAGAAAATTGGTAGACAGGTATCTAGCCAACTGACTGGAAGAGATTCATGTTTGTGTTCATTCCAAAGAAAGATGACTCAGGAAAATGCAGACATTTTATTGAACATTATCATATGCAAGTAAAAATTTGCTGAACATAATTCACCAGTAGTTATACCAGTAGGATGGGGAGTTTCCAGAAATCCAAGCCAGATTTAGACATAGACATGGAAGGAGGAATATTGTTGTTGATGTTAGTTGGATCTTGGCTGAATGCAGAAAATACCAGAAAGATGTTTACTTGTGTTTTGTTGACTGTGCAAAGGTCTTCATTTGTGTGGAGCACAGAGAAGCTCTGGCTAACAATGGGAACGGGATTTCAGAACACTTCACTGTACTCATGTGTAGCCTTCCTGAGCGTAAGTTTTAGAAGTGTCCCCAGTGTCCCAGGAGAGCACCTGGCACATAGCAGGTGCTCATTTTTTCTTGGAAAAAATGCAGAATAATACAAATTTTTAAAATAAAATGATTTCAGGTATGTACATAAAAGTGATAAAGAAAGAATGAAATAGTAAGAGTTCTGTCTCAAATTTCAGCTGGGTAAGGAAATTAACTATACTTTTATATGATTATGTTCATACTATCCTCATCATCAACTGCCACTATTAGCTTCTCCTCTTTCCTATTTAGTCAAAAAGGTGACTTTAATATTTTTGTATAGAGTTTAAAAACAACAACACAATGAGAAATCTCCCCAAAGTAGCTCTGCATTTTTAATTAAGGCCTGCCACCTGATGCCTCTTAGGGACACCCTGAATCCATCTGGAGCTGCTCCTATAGGCCAGAGCTTGCACTTAGAGTCAGTTCATAATCTATATTTCACCTGGAGCTGGCCATCAAGATAATGCTTTTGCTTTGGAGATGGAGGCGTTTATTGGGCAAATTTATGTACGTAGGGATACGCTCGGAGATATCATTCTACCTTTGTTTACAGAAAGCAGTTAAAATGACAGAAGATCAAGAACACCCCAGAATGCTCCTCCACCTTAATGGGTAAGGGCTTCAAAGGTGAGTAGTGTAAGATTACCTGTGGTTTAATTTATAGAGCAGGAATGCTTTCAAGCAGGGTTCATATTTTAAAGATGTGTTCAGTAAACTGTCATTGGAGACCTTAGGGAACTAGCTGCATTTAAAAAGATGGTAGTCAAGTTTTACCATGAAGTTATAGTTATTTGCTTTAAAGGGTTGCAAAATATGCTGTCTTTCCAGGGAGTATCACAGAGCATGCTAGGGGTCTGCAGTGAGACGACACCATGAGGAAGTCAGGACATTGTGGACAAGGTCTATGGGACTCACATAGCTTGGAGGTTGCTTCAAAGAAAGAAGGCCCCGGTATTTTCATAATGTCCAAAGATGTAATATAGCAAGCCAGATCTGGGATCATGAAGATAATAAGGGGATAGGAAGAACTATATCATTACTGGTGCTATTGGTGTTTTGATGATGGTTGGGTCAATCTCTAGGGAAGACGGGCCTGGTGAGGACCATGTTACTGTGCAGTTTACCTCTACTAATGGAGCTGGAGTTCATTGGGTACTGTCAGTTCATTGGTTACTGTCAGTACTGTCGTTCATTGGTTGCTCTCCTTCTCGAAGGCCCAAGGTCATCTGTGACTTTGGGCTACAGAGTCCGTACCCCCAGCTGGACTGAACTGGGAAATAACTAAGGATGGACAACTTCTCTGGCTGTGTGAACCTCTGAATCTGAGTTTCCCTGGTGCATCTCCAAGACCCAAAGTGCTGACAAAGGAAAGAAGACCTGAGGAATTATGTGTAGGCATCTGGTTGGGAGATTTTGGATAAGAAGTTTATTTCTTTGAGCTTGTAATTTCCATCTTTTAATGGAGTTGGTCTTGGCACAGAGGCAAGTGAGTACCTAAATTATTTTAGATAGATATTAGATAAAACAAGATTTCTCTTTTTCATTGTCCTCATAGCCTTTGGGACTCTGCTATATTAAAACTGATGGAAACAGGATATTTCATGTCTGTATTTTATGTGTGGTGCCTTCTCTTTTTATTTCTACTTGCCACTTTCTGTCTACATGTGCTTTCAGGCCTAGGTACTTTAAAACCAAGATGCCACACTAAGCTCTCGAAGCAAGACCATAATTTAGAATCTTCCCTAGTGACTGGTATCTGATCAACTACTTGCTTTACAATTGTTACTCTGGTTTCAATACTATCCAATACATCAAACATTTGGAGATAAGAGATACTCTTTGCCATCAAATGGCTTTTAAGATGGTATATATGTCTGTGTGCATTTGGTGTCTAAAAATGATTCTTTCACATATTTGTTTGGAGCTGACCCTTCAGGATAACAGAAACTTCAATACATTTTTAAATCTTTTCATGTTGTTGTGAGCCTTGCCTGGTCTATTCTGAATCATGGCAACCCTGTCTATGAGGAGTATAATTGAATTTCATAAGGTTTCCAAGGTTGTGATTTTTGGGGGAAGCAGATTACCAGGCCTTACTTCTGAGGTGTCTCTGGGAGAGTTTGACCCACTGACCTCTCAGTGAGTAATCAAATGCTTAACCATTTGTACCACCCAGGAACTATACATGGTTCCATTTAATCCCTGAATAAGTCCATGCAGGAGACCCTAAGAGTTCTATTTACACATGAGGAAGTCAAGATACACATACATGAAGCCGATCTCTTAAGGCTGTGTGGTAGTTAAAAAACTTCATGTCAACTTGAAGATATACAAAAGTGTAGGAGTGGTATTCAACCTGTTAATTAGATCACAACCTGATGGTGCCAACTTGTGGGTGTGGCCTTCTCATAAGGAGGGCCCTGAGAACCTCCCCTGGTGTCTCTGCCTTTACCTTCCTGCTGGCAAAACACGATTGCTGCCAGAGCCACCACCATTGGATCCACACGACTTTGCACCCACCGGCCTGTGCTTTCCCTGCATTTTGCCTCACTCTATGTGACTCTGAGTCTGAAGAGGGACTTATAGGCTAGTATTGAATTTATGGATTTGAGTCAGACTGGGCTGGGATGTTTCCTTGATAATTATTATAAGCTCTTTCTTACAATATGTGAGTGTCTTTGGATTTGTTCCTCTAGTCATCCCGGCCTAACACAGCTGTTTTGGTAGTGATGGCAGAGTTAGGACTCCTCGTCATGACTCTTAACTCTGGGTCCAATGCACAATTCCAAGTTCGAAGGCTCAGGTACTAAACTCAATCATCTCCTCATCCATTCATTTAAAATTATGGATGTGAATGTGCAATGAGCATTTGTTTCTGAGTATTGAGTGGAGAAATTAGTATGCATCCTGCATAATTTGCAAGTCAACATTACAGTGGGGCATTTTGAGCGCTGAGGATGACAGAATATTTTCTTTCCCAATAAGACAAGATCTAGGAGGCAGCAGTTGGGGTTCATCCGGGGCTTAGTCTGGCCATCTGGCCAGGTTTGCCTGAGTCAAGTGCTGCAGCACCAGATCTTGAAACAGCTGCCAGAAGTGAAGTATGAACTTCTCTCTGAAGGATATTGCCTGCCAGAGAGGTAAAAGTAATTACTTGTCCCTGTTAATTGAATTCTGAACTTTAAAGTAGAGGTTCTGACTTAGGTGAAAATGACACGGTCCAATTTAAAATTTTATCTAAAAAAAGAATCGCAATGGACCTGAGTATTTGGAATTTAGCAGGCCAAGTTCCAAAGGGCCAGAGCCAATTTTCACACTTCTTTAGATGCCGGCCTCTCACAGAACTGTCTTCAGCATGCCCTGCCCCTAACCTTGGCGAATGCAAAAAGGTTACATTGCTCAAAGGCAGGAAATCATTTCAGCCAATTTCATTCTATGGATTTTGTCCCTCTTAGTTTCTCGTGATTAGTTTGGGCGCAGTTTTTTTGTACTGCCTTTAGGTAACAATAACAATAGCTAACTTTCAGAGTTTGGTTACTATATGTTGAGCATGCTGCTTACTCTAAGAATCTTAAATCAATTGTAATCCTTAGGATTACAAGTACTCTTTTCTCCATTCAGAGTTAACAGAGGCACAGAGAGGTTAAGCTCCTCGTTCACAATTGCAGAGCTAGGAAGATGGAAGAGTCAGGGTTTGAACCCAAATGTCTGGCTCTGGAGATTTTGTATGGAGCCTCTCAGACTATTTCCTAGATGGGCCTCTGACTCACAGCATGCCTATGTACAATAGAATCCAGGACCTGTGCCAATCTCAGTCAGTGTCATATTTGAACCCATTGTTGCAGCCACGACATCAATCTAGTTTGTTGTGGGTTTTCTTCTTTTTCACTGATCTTCCATTTTAGGAACTTCTCTAGGAACTAGTCCCTCCGGATAACATGTCAAAGTACATGAGACAAAGCCTTGCGATCCTTACTTTTAAGGAACATGCTGGTTGTACTTTTTCCCAAGATAGATTGACTTGTTTTTCTGTCAGTCCATGGCACATATAATAAATATCATTCACCAATACCATTAATTCAAAGGCATAACTCCTTCTTTGGTTGTCCTTATTCATTTGTTCAGCTTTCTCATTCATATGAGGCAAATGAAAACACCATGGTTTGCATTAGGCCCACCTTAGTCCTTAAAGTATCAACTTTACTTTGAAACACTTAAAAAATTAATTAACTAATTTTATTTTTAATTTTTAAAATTTTAATAAATCATCTTATTTTGGCTCTTACAGCTCTTATAACAATCCATGCATCAAATGTATTAAGCACATTTGTACATACATTGCCATCAATATTTCCAAAATATTTTCTTTCTACTTAAACCCTTGGTATCAGCTCCTCTTTTTGTCTCTCTCCCTCCCACCCTTGTGAACCCTTGATAATTTATAAATTATTTTTATTTCATATCTTACACTGTCTGCTGCCTCCCTTCACCCATGTTTCTGTTGTTCGTCCCAGGCGTGTGTGGGTGGTGGTGGTGGTGTTGTACATTGATCCCCTTCTCCCCCCACCACTTCCCTACCCTCATGGTATCACTACTCTCATTATTGGGCCTGAGGCGATTATCTGTCCTGTATCCTGTGTGTTGAGAGCTCTTTTCTGTACCAGGGTACATGCTCTTGTCTAGTCAGATTTGTAAGATAGAATGGGGGTCATGATAGTGGGCAGGGAGAAGCACTAAAGAACTAGAGGAATATTGTATGTTTCTTTGGTGCTATACTGCACCCTGGCTGGCTCATCCCTTCTTTGTGACCCTTTTAGGAGGGGATGCACAATTGTCTACAGATGGGCTTTGGTTCCCTATTTTGATCCCCCTTGTTCACATCGAAATGGTTGTTTTTTTGGGGTCTTCTGATGCCAGATACCTGATCCCATGGACACCTTGTGATCACTTGTGTGCTTCTTCCATGTGGGCTTTGTTGCTTCCCTGCTAGATGGTCACTTGTTTAACTTCAAGCCTTTAAGACCCCAGGAGCTATATCTTGTAATAGCTAGGCACCATCAGCTTTCTTCACCACATAAGTTTATGCACCCATTTTGTCTTCCGTGATCCATGTCAGAAAGGCGAGTATCACAGAATGCCAGGTAATTAGAACAAAGTGTTTTTGAATTTGAGAGAGAACTTGAGTAGAGGCCCAATGTCCATCTGCTACTTTATATTTAACCTATAAATATATGTACATAGACCTATATCCCTATCATTATATATTAATATATTTACATATATACATGCTTATGTTTAGACCTCTATAAATGTCTTTAGCCTTCTAGCTCTTTCCTCTCTTTCCTTTTACATTCCTCATGTCCCACTATCATGTTAGGCCTTCATGCAGCTCCCTGTGCTTCCTCTCGGCTACATTGCCTGAGCATTCTATGCCCTCCTCACCATCGATTTTAGAACTCTTGTTCCCTGGACCAGGGGGTTATTGGCTCCCCGCTCCTTTGCGCCCACCTCCTCCTCTCCTGTGCTCCACCCCACACCTCAACTGTGAGTTCCATTGTTTTTTTCTTTGGGGTTGTTTATCCTGCTTATCTTATATAGATAGACATGAAAAAAAAAGAAAAAGAACGGAAGGAAGGAAGGAAGGAAGGAAGGAAGGAGGGAGGGAAGGAAGGAAGGAAGGAAGGAAGGAAGGAAGGAAGGAAGGAAGGAAGGAAGGAAGAATGGCCTATGAATAGCTCCAGGTCTGTCTGCTGACCTTTATGAATGTTTTCTGATTGGGTCTCGTGCAGTGCCAGGAACTGAGCCCCCACCCCCTCTCCCCCCAAGTCTGAAGTCTATTTTCAGAATCCTCAGGGACTTTATTGCTTTGCTCCCCTTGCTGCTCTGTTGCTCTCCCTTCATGTTACACCCTGGTGTGGGCGGGTCAGACTGGGCACAATTCCTGCACTGTGTCTCAGGGGCTGCCCCCGCAGTACTGTGGGTCAGTCAGGGGACGTTGTGTCTTGTGGTGGGGCCGACCCTGTGATCTTCTCTGTGCTTTGTCTGCTCTGAGCAGGAGTCTCATCCTCCCGGCATGGGGGGCCAGGATGCTGTGTCTCTATCTCTTTCTGTCCAGACCTGCCACTCTCCCCAGGCTGTATGTTCAATGCTGTCCTCTGTAGTGCATTCTTCTGGGGGAGGGGCTCGATGTAGCTGAAATAGGGGTCTGCCCGCCCCTGCAGACCTCTCTTCATGCCACTGTGTTGCCCTCAAGGCTTGGAGCACCAGGTTGAAGTCTGGTCCCTCTCTCCCTTTCCTGGGTCCTCCACTCGGTCTCCTAATTGGTGCATTTATTGATCACCATGGAGCTCTTCCCTGGGGGCCATCTTACCGAAGTCCATCCACTTTGAAACGCTTAAAGGAGACTCCCCCACAGATTTGTCCCATGAAATATGTCATTTGGTTTCTTGACTATAGTCTCAGTAACCATCCGCTACCTTCTGTCTCCTCCTATTGCAATAAGAAAATAGCTCCCTAAACTTTGAAATTGGAAGAAAAAAAGTCTCACCCACAGCAAACTTGCTAAGGAGGTTTGTACCTTTTCAACCTGTTGAATAGTCTCATTCAAAGCCCATTATCAAAGGATTACTGGGGAGAGGAGTATAGGTAAAGTCAAGGGAACAGATTAGACATCTTGATTGTGGCCAACCTTTCAGCATAACTTCACCACGTCTAGCTGCTGTTTCCTGGTCACAGGTTTACCCCAGATAGCCTTCTCCGAATCTCTCTGATTTCCAACTGGAATTTGGTCTTAGATCAAACATCGCTGTCCTCTTAAGAACGGTCTCTTTACCTGACAACTTAAGCTCATTCAGCTAGACATGATGTCTCTGAAAGTTATAGGACTCCTAATGCCTCGGCTGAATTAAATGACAAGTCCAATCTTGACAATACTGATTTACTTGCCATGGGAAAAGTGCCAAATCTGGGCAAGTTTAATTGCATTCAAGTGTTACCCTCTTTATTCACCATTGACCAAATAGCTATGCGTGTGTGTGACTATGTATGTATGTGTATATAAGGATACATGTACACGTAGAAAACCATATCCATATCAATATAGGTCAATGAGGAGCATCCATTTCAGGCTGGCAACTGAGTTTTATCCCAGTGTTTCCGCCTTAGACTGTAGGTGGCAGCAGAGACCTGGGAAATACCTTCTGTGTAAGTCAATTGCCTTTTGAAGTATATTCCCCCTCCCTAAAATCCACTCCTTGCTGATGAGTGGAATTCTTCAACTCTATTAAACGTAAGCAAATAATTAGACTGAGGTATAATTAAGTGAGATCATCACGTTTAAACTACAATTGACTTTGTTTTATCATTTATTAGCTCATCTATTGGTGAGAGTGTGTTGTGGTCTGGCAACCTAATTGAGTTTGTCTCATAAACAGGCTGTTTATTATTTTATGCCAATAATCTTCCCTTTTATCTGAGACCACACCTACTCTCGAGGGAAGAATCACTTTCTTTTGATGGCATCTTTCTGCTTTCATCAGAGCAATGTGGCTTTTATTTTCCTGTTGAACCCCAAATAATTTCTTAAAGCTAATGGTGGCCTAGTAGACAGAACTTGGCCTATTCCTAGATGTCTCTAGAGCCCTTAAGTACAGGCATGTCTCCCCAGACATGGGGAGGACCAAGGCCTTGTAGTTAACAGGATCATAGAGCTCCTCTGGCTTTGTCCCTACCTGAGAAGGACAGGTACACTGGCCTTTTGTTCTGGGATTAAAGTAAGATAGGCAAATAGATATAACAGCACTACTTTTCACACACTAATTAATTCTCCTTGAGCCATTGTAGAAAAGGAAATATCTTCATGAGTTCAGAAAACACTAGCAATATTTTAAAATAGTGATAACCACCGCTGGTAGGGATGTGTGGAACATTTTCTCATAGACTGAGGTAATACCTGTTTAAACAAACAAAAAATTATATGTATTCCTTAATTGACTCCTGAGACCCCAGGCCACAAAAGTAAAATTACCAAAATTTAAGGATACATGTAACAAGTATTAAAGCAAGCAAGCAAACAAAAAAACAAACAGATAAAAAAGAGAAAGCCTAATGACTGTTCATTAATAAAGGGCCACATAAACTATGATCATTTACTTCATGGCATATCATTCAGTCATACAAAACAATAAACTGGACTATGTGGTTAGAGTGGAGGCATTTCCATGAGGTATTGCTAAAGACCAGTAGAATGATGTAGAGAAATGTGTATTTTCTCTATATTTTTTCTTACATAAAAATGTCTCTTTTATATGATAATCACAAAAGCCATGTTTTTCATATGTTTCACACTTCCCATTAACTCTGAAAACGGGATTCATCTCTACAATGACTTACCCACCCTGTGCTCAGTATCAAAAAGATCCCAACTTCAAGTAAACCAAGACTAAATCTGTACAGGAGTAGCCAGCCACATCTTTCTCCCAAGTGGCAGCTGGTTGGTTTGAACGGTCAAACATGGTGCTAAACGCAGCCCAATGCCCAATGTGTAGTGCCCCATCATTGGCAGTATCAAAGTTCAGTTCTTCTAGAGAAGGCGTATGCTTGTGTCCAGGTGCCATTTGCAATCGAGATCACGTCCAGTAGTGCGTAATAAAATGCTCTACCTTATAATGGAGGAAACAGGCATGCATGTGTTTATATATTTGTATATGATTTTAGGACCGTGAGGAAAAATACAGAAGGATACCTATCCAGTTACAGGTTACGTGAATAGTGGTGAGTGAAAGAGAAGAGAGGTAAGCAAAGATCAAAAAGGAGAAGGAAAATAAACAGGAATAAAAAGGAAAGAAGCAAGGTTGTAAACCACTGTAAGAATGCGATGATCCCCTTTTAACAAAATGTGTCATTATATGTCTGTATAGTCATAAAGACTTGTACTAAAATGTCTTGAATTGCCATCCCTATGGCAAGGGCAAAGACAAAGTCCCTGTCCTTGCCTTCAAGGAGCCCTCTGACCATACTTCTGTCAGGACAGATGGATTGTCGTTAGAGCAGTCCATGACGCTGGAACCCTTCCATACTTTGGACATGTCGTCAGGAGAAAGCGGTCCCGGAGGAAGCCATCTTGTCTGGTAAAGTGGTGGGCGGCGAGGAGGGAAGGAAGGCCCTCCGTGAGGTGAATGCTACCACGGCTGCAGCAGGAATAGGAACAATGGTTAGGACAGCGCAGGATTGGGCAGTGTTTCCTACCGTGGTGCACAGGGTTGCTATGGGGCAGAACTGACTCGATGGCACCTAAACACAGCATTTTAAGAGCTCCTGTGATCGACTGTCAGGTGAAAAAAGAAGTTTGTAGTAAGGATATGAATCCTAATATTTAAGGAAAATAAATGATCCAACTCTTACAGATGTATAAATATACTTGAGCATATTAGATGATTCTAATCTAATATGTCCAAGTAAGTATATTTGTAGATGAGATTAAAGATGGGGAGAAAGACGAGGCTTTCTCATAAAGAGATGCAGTCTTAGAAATTCACAGGGACAGCTTTATCCTTTCCTATAGGGTTCCTCTGATTCAGCATTGACTCAAGGGCAGTGAGTGAGTGAGTAAGTATAAATGTGTGAAGAGACACATACCCTATTATGTTCATTGAGACTTAGGTGTGGCAGGGCTGATTGAGGTGGTTTTGGGGGCAGATGATTAGCTTTTTATAGAACTCTGTAAGTTTTGCCTTCTAAACATATATGCATTATTTTTTCAGTTTGAAAAAAAAAATCTCACATTAAACAACAACAACCCACGTGATGCGTGGGTGTAATCTGATGTATACTTCCTTCTCCAGGCCAAGAGCTTTACAAAGAAGGCTGGAAGGCAGGCTGACAGTATTTCCTAGATGGAGAAATACTTTCCCATAAAAGCAAGTGAGTTGTCATGGATGGATTAAAGAGCCTCAGTTTAGTCGGCATTTTGCCTGAATTTTCAGCATCAGGTTGAGTTGTGCATAGTCATTTACATCAGGTTGAGTTGTGCATAGTCATTACATCTGCTTGTAATGACTACATAGTGAGAACGTATTTACTGGTCACTTTCTCATTGAGTTCTCCATCTGTAATTCTTTTAGTGCAATAACCATCTATGTTTCCATAGCGGTGAAGTGGGCATGTCCAGGTCGGAGGTCGCCAAGGGAAAGACAAACATGGGTTTATGGGCAACAGTAACGATCACTCAAATTATTTGATTTTTGAGCTCCTACCAGTCAACCTCTCTTATCTCCCACTTTTCGTGTTCTAAAATATTTATTATGCACTTACTTTGACCTGCTGGCATCCTTGGGGCCTAGTGGTTAGGGGTTGAGTTGTTAACTGCACGGTCAACAGTTCAAACCCACCAGCTGCTCTAGGGGAGATAGATGAGGCTGCTCCCATAAAGATGTATAGTTTCCGAAATCCTAAAGAACAGTCTAACTTGTCCTATAGGATGACTACGCACTGTAATAAACTCTATAGCAGTGTTATTGTTGTTGTTTTTAATGAGCCAGCGAGGAGTTCTGCTGGTGGAGTGGTTAAGTGTTGAACTTCTAACCAGATCCTTAAAAGGTTTGTGGTTTGAGCTCACCAGCCTTTTCAAAGAAGAAAGATGTGATATTCTGCATTCATACAGTTTTACAGCCTCGGAAACCCCATGGGACAATTATACTGTCCTATATAAGAGTTGTTATGAGTTGGAAAAGACTTGATGACAGTGGGATGAGCCAGATGATGTGCAAGACCCTGGACATACATACACAGTCTGTCTGGAGCTTCCCTGGCAGGGTTCAGGGGGGAGGAGGGGGTGTTCATCCAAGATCCTTTAAGGCCTCCTTCACCTTTCCCCCTGAAGCTACTGCCTTGTGACCCATTTCCTTTCATGGCTCAGCTATGTGGCTCCCTCTTCTAACTCTCGAGCTGCTGTTCTTTAATCTGTGAGGTTACTGACCCCAGTGGGTAGTTGGGACTTGCTAAAACAGAGGAGCAGAGAAGACGAGGAAGACTTCAAGGAGATGGATTGACGCAGTGACTGCAATTGTGAGGATGGTGCAGGACCTTGCAGTGTTTCATTCTTTGTGTGCATATTGGTTGGAACTGACTAGATGGCACCTAATGGCAATAGCGAGTTACTTCCAGTCTAGAAGAGAAAAAGGAAATCATTGTACATGAAAATGATGTTTTCTATAGAATTAAAATGACATGGTATATTAGAAGAGGGAGTGGCTTGGCAGTGGGAAAGGAGAAAATAATAAGTCCAGAGATGGAAAAGAGAAAAATATAAACTTTTTTTCTGGGAGAAAACACACTTATTTTCCTCTTTTCAGATCTGTCAAGATCATGGGCTCAGAAAGGATATATATATTTTTAATTTTTTAAATCATGTTCTTGAGGGCTCATACAACTCTTATCACAATCCAAACACACATCAATTGTGTAAAGCACAATTGTACATTCGTTGTGCTCATCATTCTCAAAACATTTGCTCTCTACTTAAGCCCCTGGCATCAAATGGTTTTCTTTAATGTACTTCTCGCAATTTCTGGAAGAAATATTATAATTTCCACGAGCATTTCTTCTCCCAGGGAACTGCAGATTCTTATACATTTCTCAGGCACACAATCAGGTCTGTGTTCATTGAGTGCAAAGGCAAATGAAATCACCCATGTTATTTAAATTGCTATTGCTCTTTATCTTTCTTCTATCTGCATATATTTATAAATCCGTAAAATGTGTATTTGTGGTCTTTCCAGCACAATCAATAACAAAGTCGGAATTTCACTGTGCAAGAAGAGTCCCTGGCCCTTGGGGATTTAACGAATGTTGTGCGCCTGGCCCTGAGAAAATGATGCCAATGCATCCGCATAAACAAAACCTGAATATGGTTTTAGGGGATCCAGAGCACACTTGTAGACTTCCAGGTGGAGACTAGCATCAGGTTCAGAAGGAGAAATTTGTAAATATTTGGCTAGAGAGCACTGTGAGAACAGAGGTGCTCCTCAGGAATGAAGGCTGCAGGAGTAGTGGGGAAACAAGGGTTAACCATCTGGGCTGCTTCAAAGACCTAGAAGGCGATGCCATGCCAAGGATCACAAGTTGATGGAGAAACTGAAGCCCCAAAGAGTCTCTACAGGAATGATCTCGCAGTGACCTCATTTCTGCAACTCAAAGTAAAAAATTAAAGGGCCACTGTAACCTGTTGTCCACAAAATTCATTTTACACAACCTCTGACATATGGGGGAAGAAAGACCCGAGAAGAATTTCCCCAGAACTTGGGTCAGAACAAAATGTTGAGAAAGAGTAGTTAAACATCTATCTTTCCCTTGCTTTCCACCCTATGGTTAATCCCAGGGGAATTATCCTCTCACCTTCAAGTTCAAGTATCATCTCACCTCAGTATTTAAAAGAGCTGAAGCCATTTCTGGTGGTTCATCTTGTTTTTAAGGTTGAGTCATCTGTGTGAATTGTATTTAATTTAATATAAAGATGAAGAAAGCGGATACAATGGTCATAGAGAACGAAGACAACACCCTAAAGGAAGTTGTCCAGTCATGTATTTTTCAAACAGGAGAAAAACGGGATCCATTTGAATATTGTTTTTCAAGAGGAAGAGAGACTGCCTAGTAGCAAATTCTCTCTTCCTTGCTGTTAGCACCCAGTGCCCTTAAGCACTGGGTTTTAAATTGCATATTCAACCTCCCTTATGCTAGATCGTTATCGTGGATAAGGAGCCTGAAAGCTATAGTCTGATTTGTAACTGAGTGGCTGCAATAGAGACCTTATGGCCACAGAGCCATATTTTATCCCTGGCCTTGTACAGAAAAAAACAAAACACTAAACCAAACTAAAAAACAAATTAACTTCTGCCCGAGATAGCCAAGCAACATTCTCCTACCTTGGCTTTCACACAATAGTGGAATCACTGGTTGAGCCCACACAAATGTTGTTTGTTTGATAGTTGTATTTCTCATCACAAAGTTATAAATTGCCATTTCTGGTTGTGTACAGCATTTTATTGAGAGCTTTGATACCCTCAGTGGGTAACACCGAGACTGATCATCCCTGGAAACTTAATAGATAAGTTTCTGAGCATCAAGTTCTGAGCATCAGAAAGAATCAATCCTATGCCATGCCTGGAGGATCCAGTAGGACTTGGCAGTGTCCGGCTTGCTCTGAGTAGCTGTGTTCTGCATCTCTGGGAATTGCTGGCCTCTCTCCTGTAAAGGTTTACATCTACATTTTGGCAGTTTAGGTCAAGGTTAAGACTGAATTCATATACTTAATCCTTTCCTTCTCTTTATAGTCTTTCTCCTTCATTTTGAAAACATTTAAATATAATCAGTGTCTTTTTGCAGTCTAATCAAGTCAGGGGTGGATAAGAAAATCTGAGTTTACAACTACTTAAGTCAGTCAGCCCAACATTTTCCCAAACCACCACCATTGGCTTAGTGTAAATTTGAGGACATATGTTTCTTTGATCACAATTAACTGACGTGAATATGGGATATTTACATGGAGCTTTTAAAATATTTATATACAAACACTAATGGCATCTAGTCGTTTACTTGTTGCATTTTAAAATGGGAGCTATGTATTATTCATGGCTGGACAGCCATCCATAATGCATGAGCCTCCTCCAGAGCACTCTTGCTTGAGTACGTGTTTGGTTCTCCAATTTCCGGAGGTTGTCCCTGGGAAATGCTGCCGTTCATTGCATGAATAAACACTTCCCATCACACAGCCTTCTGTGGGTGGTATGGATGCCCCAATGAACTCAAAGCAGTTCAGAAGCATGATCCCATCAGTCCCTGTGACACTCTGGTGGATGTGTTAGAGGCAGATACTGTCACCTGGATTTTACAGCTCAGGGAACTGAGACATAGATCATTCAAATGGGAAGCATCAAGTGCGTGGCCTTTTAGCACAGTGGGACAGAGAATGAAAGACAGATCCCTAGCACTAGATCAATCAATCAACCAATCAGTGCACATCTTTAGCTCAGCATGAGTCTAGTTGCTGTGCCAGATCATTTTATGCCCTGCTTATGTGATTTGGGGGCTCTGAATCGTGAAAAAGAAAGGATCTTTTCCATGCATTTTTGTGTGGCTCAGCTATAAATTGGGAGGGAATGAGCAGGAAGGAAGTAGGAGGGAAAGAGGGTGTATGGGAGGGAATCCAGAATAGCCATTTGAAGGGAAATATTCTCTCAAGATGATGATTCCACAGATATCATACTCTACTCCCAATGTTATTTACAGGGCAATGAATGAAAGCAGCGATGTTCCAGGTATAACATGAGTTAAGCTGGTTAGCAAAATTGTGTACACATGAGTATTTCTCATCCAATTGATTCTCTGGCTAACTTTCTTTGTCAACATCCCAGGAGGACTATGTCTTGCCACAGGAATGATTGAGAGATATTTTTGTGCATTTTAACTTGACATTTATGCTGTGTCAAAGATGATATCTCTTCAAACAAAAACATATGGATCTAATATTATTTGACTCCTATGGCCATCCATGGGAGACTTGATGGCATAGTGGGTTACACATTGCGATGTGAACTGGTAGGTCAGCCCTTTGAACCCACCAGCCGCTCCCTGATAGAAAGATGAGGCTCCCTGCTCCCATAAAGATTTGCAGCTTCAGAAACCCACAGGGGCAGTTCCATTTGGTCTTACCAGGGCTCGATGAGTGGGAGTCTGCTCGAGGGCTGTGAGTTTGGTGTTTGCAGTACCATCTACGAGTCGGAATTAATGTGGTACCCAAGGATCTGGTTTTCAGTTAGCATCTTAATTGAACAGAAACTTTAGACTAAGAAGGGTTAGCAAGAAAGGCCTGGTGATCTACTTTCAAAAATCAGTAATGAAAATCTAAGGATCACAACTTTAGTATGCAACCAATCATGAGCACGCTGTCAGACTGGGACATTGAGTTCTACAGTGTATGGAGGCCCTAGAATTTGTGGTCAACAAAACGGCAGCTAACAACCATCTTACTAAGACACTTCAAAGGATGACACCATAATAAGGTGCAGTTAGATTTCATGTCACCTTGCCCTTGTGTGGAGGTGGAGTCCCACCTGTCAATCAGGTTATAGCCTGGTGATGCCTCCTGGGAGGTGTGACCTTTTTATAAGAAAGGCACTGGGAATTCCACTCCTGTCTCTGCCCCTTCACCTGCCTGCTTGTTGGGAATCCATGCCAACAAGAGCCTTCTATATACAAAATGGGGGTCGCTGGTTTTGTGTCTATAGACAACAAGGTTTAACACTGCCCAGTAAAGTATTTTACCTCCTTGTGTTTTAAATGAAATTAAAAAATATATCTAATTCATAGAATTCCTATGTAAGGTGTAATATAATTGTTTACAACTATTCTTAATAAAACATGTTTATTCTCAAATCAATATAGATTAGACAATAAAGCATAGGCAAGGACTGAAAGGAGAATTGTGAGACTATACAAAAATGATCTAAAATAGCCATCTGTTTTTCAAAATCAGAAACCGAGGATCAGAGACATGAAGTGAGATATCTGGTCCACACATGTAACTATTTAAAGTAGACCTAAGAATAGAAATTGACTCTCAATCCAGTTCTGTTTCTAGTTTACAAAAAAATTTCAACTTTAATTGAAGAACCAAAATAGTTAAGTTGTTGCTCACCCCCCTTGGTTAATTATTACAAACTTTAGGAAATCACCCTTTGAAAAATAATCATGGATTCCTTTCACTCCAGTGACTGATTCTTTATACGGTAACATAAATGTTTTCAGAAATGTGGTAGGAGCTTTGGAACTTGAGAGAAAACCAAGATTACCTGCCTAAAAACTGTCAAACAGCAACAACAAAAACAAAAATACAAAACGAAAAATCCTTCCAACCCCCAAAAAACAAAAAGAAAAAATTCAGACCCCAAACTCCACAGCCATTACCTGGAAGCTGGGATACTGCATTAGCAGGCTACACCAACTGTGTAATGAGGTGCCGCTTACAGCGCAATCAATAGAGAGTTCTGGGGAGCACACACCCCTCACCTCTGACACTCACCCCTCTCTCGACAAATGCAGAAGGCATGGTGGGCCGTCAGAGTGGCACGGTGGATTCGTGTCAGGGAACATCTTTTATTCATGGGAGTAATACATCAGAGGGAACTGAGCCGGGCTTAGTTTTGTCACAGGAATAAAATGAGAAGCCCTGAAAAGTTGGCACTTTGTCAAAATGCAGTACACATGCCACACTGCAGAACCATCTGGTTTACTGATGAGTTTGCTTATGAATCTCCGTGTGTACACGCCCATAGAAACTCCCTGAAATGAGGAGTATGCCTTGGTAACTTGGTATGTTTTGTCCTCCACATGAAATGGCCAAAGAGTAATTTAAACAGTCTCCAAACATTCGCAGGACAACGGAGGCATGTCTGTTTTTGAACTGAGTACCTCCTAAGGTTGAGAAGGAAGGACTTGGAGCAGTAGAATTCTTCTCAGTTGGCCAAATGGAAGTTTCAAAACCATTTCTGTACCAGTCAAAGAGTTCCCAGGGTAGATACAGATTTTCTAACTCACAGCCACATAGAGGAAAGGTGGAGTCAAAGCCGGACACTATAACCCTAGATCTATCATTCATTCCTCTAAGCCTCCATTTTCCTCTTCTGAGAGATCAAACTAATTGTACCGTTCTCATAGGGTTGCGGTGAGGAGGAAATTACATCATCTATGTCAGGTTGCTGGTACATAGTTGGTGCTGAATTCAGTTCTCTCTTACAATAAGTAGAGATTTCCCTTTCAGAGCAGCGGAAGCATGATGGTCCTTGTAAGAAGGCTCATCCTCTTCTCTGGGGACAGGAAAGTCAGCCAGCAACCAGTTTAAACCTCATAAAGTTCCTTCGGCATTAAAAACTTGGGTTCTCCATATGTCAATTAGAGACACGGTAATGTCTTCTCATAGACAAACTATAATTATGTGAACTCTGTAGAGAGCGAATCAGTGAGGGAAGAGAGAGATAATTTAATTAATGCACTACTTCCACTCACGTTTCCCTTCAGTGAGAATAAAACCACAGGTTTAACACGGGTGTTTCTTCAGTGGGTCTCAGTTGCCGCATGTCACACATGGTGGGACTGTTTAGGATATATGTATTCAGTTAGTTGCTGTCAAGTCAATACCTGCTTATGCCCATTCCATGTGGTGACAGTAGGTGCGCACGCTGTAGGATTTTAAAAGGAAGCCTATTCACAGACATTTCTTTAGAGGAGCCTCTGAGTAGGTTTGAACTCCCTTAACGTGTGGTTTGTAGCTGAGCTTTAGCAGTTTATGCCACCCCAGGATGCACACCTGGATGCATGTGTATGCGTGCTCTCACCTGCACACACCTAGGCTGGGGTGCATAAGCACACACACACGTCAGAGAGCATTGCCACTAAAGGTCTAGTCTCTGTCCCACATAGAATGTGTTTAAATATGCTTCCATGAGTAATGGTTGACTGCAGATAAGTTCTCTCAGTTGTCCACCTGTCTTAGTCTCATGAAAGTGCTTTCAAAAATATACTTTTTGTTCTGTGGAAGATGATTTGGGGGTTAAGGTAAATATGACATTTTTAATAAGGTCCACATGGATAATTCCAATAAATTATGAGAATTCTGTCCCATACAAAAGAATAGTTTTTAAGTGGATTAAGAATTTTGAGGAAGGGTGAGAAAGAACCAAGAGAGGGAATAGCATTAACTGAAGAAATTGGTTGAAGTCTAGAAACTGGACGAAGATAACGTAGAATTACCATTGCTGTGATAACTCCTGAAGCTAGGATTTTACATGGCTTAGTATTTTGCATTTTAAGACTCATCTTGGCTTCAGCAGGCTTTTGGTTTCATGGATGTGAAGTATTTTGAGACTATCAGGTAGCTTAAAGAGTTTATCTTCCTATCAATCTTTTAAGCCAGATGTGAATTAAGGAAAAAGGAGCCCAGGTGGCATAGAGAGAGGGTCACATGGCGGGCAGCAGTTCAAGTACACCATTGGCTCTGCAGAAGGCAGATGCGGGTTTCTGCTCCTGTTAAGATGGACTGCTTTGGGTCCCCGGGGGAAAGCGAAAAATAGATTTTGGGCCAGGACGTGACATCACACTCGACCAGAAAATGCTCTGAGAGGTCAAAAAACAGACATGGACCAATTTATAGACTTTTCTTTTTTATCCTTGTTGTTGTTTTGTATTTTTGTTTTCTTTTGCTCTGTCTTGTTTTTGTGCTTATTATTGTTTCTGCATGTCTATCTAGATAAGATAGGTGGGATAAACAATCCAGAGGAGGAAACATCAGGACCAATGGTTCTGGAGGGACACAGGAGAGGGGGAGGCCGGGGAAAGGAAGTGGGTGTTAACCCCAAGGATAAGGGAACAACATGTGATCTAAAATCGATGGTGAGGAGGGTGTAGGATGTCTGGTAGGGCTTGATAAAGGGAAATATACTGAAATTTGCATAAAGGGCAAACAGGATAGTGGGACAAGAGGAAAGTAAAGGAAATAGGGGAAAGAACTATTAGGCAAAGGACATTTATAGAGGTCTAAATACAGGCATATACATATGTAAATATATTTATATATAATGATAGGGAAATAGATTTATGAACACATATTTATATATTAAGTATTGAGGTAGCAGACAGACATTTGGCCTATACTCAAGTACTCTCTTAATGCAAGAACACTTTGTTCTAATAACCAGCATTCCGTGATACTCATCTTCCCAATATGATCACTGAAGAAAAATGTGTGCATAAGCAAATGTGGTGGAAAGCTGATGGTGCTGACTATCCAAAGATATAGCACCTGGGGTCTTAAAGGCTTGAAGATAAACAAGTGTTGCTGAGAAGCAACAAAATCCACATGGTAGAAGCACATCAGCCTATGTGATCTTGAGGTATTGATGGGATCAGTTATCAGGCATCAAAGACCCAGAACAAAAAAAAATCATATCAATGGGAATGAGGGGATTTCAGAGTGGAGACCTAAAGCCCATTTGTAGACAATTGGATATCCTCTTACAGAAGGGGCACAAAGAAGAGAGGGCCAGTCAAATTGTAGTATAGCATCAATGAAACATACAACTTTCCTCTCATTCTTTAATTCTGCCCCCTCCCCACTATCATGACCCCAATTCTATCTTACAAATTCAGCTAGATCAGAGCATGTACATGGGTGCAGATAAGAGCTGGAAACACGGGGAATCTAGGACAGATAAAACCCTCAGGACCAATAATGACAGAGGCAATACCAGGAGGGTAAGGGGAAGGTGGGGGGAGAAAGGGGATAGTAATCACAGTGATCTACATATAGATCATTCCTCACAGGGGGACAGACAACAGAAAAGTGGGTGAAGGGAGACAACAGTCAGTGTAAGACCTGAACAACAACAACAACAACAACAAAAGAATAATTTATAAATTATCAAGGGAACAGGTGGGAGGGAGGGGAAAAATGAGGAGCTGATTCCAAGGTCTTGAGTAGAAAGAAAATGTGTTGAAATAGATGATAACAACGTATGCACAGATGTGTCTGATAAAGTGGATATATGAATGGATTGTGATAAGAGCTGTATGAGCCCCCAATTTAAAAAACCAACTAAAATTATCCAGGGTTTATGAGGGAGGGAGACTAGGGGAGAGGAAAATGAGAAACTTACATTAAGGGCTCCACTAGAAAAAAATGTTTTGAAAATGATGATGGCAATAGATGTACAAATGTGATGTATGGATTGTGATAAGATCTGTATGAGCCTTCAATAAAATGGTTTTAAAAAAAAGATTCACAGCTTTGGAAACTAAAAATGGCAGTTCTACTCTGTCCAAAGCTGGCAGTGAGTTTGAAATTGTAAGCTAATGAAGATGATTTTATGAAGTGAATAAAATGGGGCTGAGTCTTGGGTTTACCAATATGATTCAGATAGCAAATTTCAATCAAAACAGTGAGTAGTGAGAGAATCTACTCAATCAGTTACAGCCCACTTGAAAAATAATAAAAATGGTTATTTACCAACTTTGGAAGTTTTCGTGGTAATTTGAAAATGAATATAAAAAACTAGAAAATATACTTTTTTGAAACTTATATGTATGGTCTTTGTATTTATTTTATTTTTAATAGTTTACATATTATTTCCTAAGAATATATTATTTTATAAGTTATTTCTGGAAGGATTCTCAATGAATCTGATTTGAGCTTCACAAGAATTTTGGTTGGCATCAGTTAAAAATTTTGCTTTAGACAACAAAATAAAATAGACAGAAAACCTGTAGGAGATGCATTGTATTTAAAAAAATAATTTTATTAGGGGCTCATACAATTCTTATCAAAAGCCATACATACATCAATTGTGTAAAGCACATTTGTACATTCTTTGTCCTCATCATTCTTAAAACATTTGCTCTCCACTTAAGCCCCTGGCATCAGGTCCTCATTTTTCTCCTCCCTCCCCGCTTCCCCCTCCTTTATGAGCCCTTGATCATTTATAAATTACTATTTTGTCATATCTTGCCCTGTCCGACGTCTCCCTTTACTCCCTTTTCTGTCACATGTAGAGTCTTGTAATCGGTTCCCTCTTTCCAACCCACTCTCCCACTACCCTCCCAGTATCGCCACTCACACCCCTGGTCCTGAAGGTATTATCCACCCTGGATTCCCTGGGTTTCCAGTTCCTATATGTACCAGTGTACATCCTCTGGTCTAGCCAGACTTGCAAGGTAGAATTCGGATCATGATAGTGGGGGTGGGATGGGGGGAGGAAGCATTTAAGAACAAAAGAAAAGTTGTATTTTTCATCGTTGCTACATCACATCTTGACTGGCTTGTCTCCTCCCCTAGACCCTTCTGCAAGGGGATCTCCAGTGGCCGAAAGATGGGCTTTAGGTCTCCACTCTGCACTTCTCCCTTCATTCACTATGGTAAGATTTTCTTATTCTGATGCCTTATACTTGCTCCCTTTGACACCTCATGATCACACAGGCTGGTGTGCTTCTTCCATGTGGGCTTTGTTGCTTCTGAGCTAGATGGCCATTTGTTTACCTTCAAGCTTTTAAGACCCCAGATGCTATCTCTTTTGATAGCCGGGCACCATCAGCTTTCTTCACCACATTTGCTTCCTCACCGGCTTTGTCTTCAGCGGTTGTGTTGGGAAGGTGAGCATCAGAGAATGCCAATTTAATAGAAGAAAGTTTCTTACATTGAGGGAGTGCTTAAGTGGAGGCCCAATGTCCTTCTGGTACCTTAATACTAAATCTATAAATATAGGTACATAGATATATTTCCCCATCCTCATATATAAATATGTTTGCATAGGTACATTTCTTTATCTAGACCTGTATAAATGCCCTTTGCCTCCCAGCTCTTTCCTCTATTTCCCTTGACTTTTCTCCTCTCCCACTATCATGCTCAGTCCCCACCTGGGTTTCAACAATTCCTCTTGATTACATTACCCTTGATCATGCCCTACCAGACCACCCACACCTCCTCACCACCAATTTGGATCACTTGTCTTGTCCCTGGGTTTGTTAACACCACTTCCTTTCCCCCCCACCTCCCCTTATCCCATGTCTCCCTGAAACTGTCGGTCCCGTTGTTTTCTCCTCCAGATTATTCATCCAGCCTATTTTATTTAGACAGACCTGTGGAGATAATAACATGCACAAAAACAAGACAGAGCAAAACCAAGCAGAAGGTGGACTTTGGGACCAGGACGTGGTGCCCCAACAGACTGGACTGGAAAACATTCCTAAAGGCCAACAAATGATCCTTGAACTAACTAAAAGCTTTCTTTCTTGTTGTGATGCATTGTATTTTAAAGTGTAGATTGTATCACACATTCATTAAAAAGCTGTTTTTTAAAAAAACATTTTTGATTGCTGAATTAGGTGGGGATTTACATTTCAGAAAATCAAATTTGTATTCAACAGGTTCAACCACTTCCCAAATTACCCAGTACTTTTCTACAGTCCCACTCTTTGACTTCTCTTTTCTCTTGAGAGATTAGCAGGATACTGAGAATAGTGAGGACTTAGAGTTTGAGGGGCTAAGGTTTCCTTATTTTTATATATATAGCTTTCCCTAAATTGGTAGTGCTGTGGGTTAAACTGCTAACCGAGAGGTTGGCAGTTCAAGCCTACCAGCGGCTGCATAGGAGACAGCTTACTTCTATGAGTTACTGCTGTGAAGATTGACAGGTGTGGAAACCCGAGGAAGCCAATTCTACTCAGTCCGTAAAGGTCACCAGGAGTCAAAATTGACTCCATAGCAGTGGATTTGCTGTTTCCTCTTAAATGTTTGGGGCTTCGTAAATTTTGAAATTTAACTATTGCAGGTAACTTTCAGAGTTGGTGGTTTTTTTTAAGGAGGTAAACTATGTAAACTACATTGTGGTCATTAAATGAAGTTTCTAAGGGCTTATGACTTTTGCTTTTTAAAGCTGTTATTTAAGGTTCCTACTTAGCATAATTCTTTCCAACGTTACTTTTGGAAATGGATTCTCAAAGAATTTTATTTGAGCTTGACATAAATTTTGGTTGGTGTCAGCTAAAAATGTTGATTTAGACAACAAAGTAAAGCCTGTGGGAGACAGATATGTATTCAGGGATATTACAGAATGGAAGCTTAGAGGAATATCCTGCAGTGGAAATGGTGATTGAAAAAGGAATGGAGTCAAGCTGGCAAATAAAGGAATGCAAGTAACAGACATTGGCCACAAGTGCAAACACAGTGAGAAGCAGGCTTCCAACCACAATTGCTCTAGCCTGTTTTGGGTATGTGATTCACGGCAGAATGTTTAGATTTACTCTCTAGGACTTGATAGTCTTCATGGAGAGATGCATGGTGGCTGGGTATGAGGTCAAGCATCAGGATTAGAATTCTGGAATGCTTAGGGCTCAATCAACTCTAAGGGGTATCATCAAAGGAAAGAACTTGTTTCAAATCCTATCTTCTCTACTTGCTAGTTCTATGGTTATGAGTGAGTTACTTAACCTCTCTGAATCTCAAATTTCTCATCTATAAATAGCACTAATTATGCAGATCATGGAAATGGCTATTATAATTGCCCGTATTCATATTAGTGTTATTATCACGTGGCCCTGTGCCTCTTTTAATAGAAGGCATTGCCCAGTTCTCCTGGGCACATGAGTGAGGCAGAGCTGGACTGACGAGTTATTTCACAGACAACTGCCATGTCCAGTCAGTCACACGCTGGCAGGACCATCCACATATTTGCAGTTTGTATATCTGTACCCCATTTGTCTTCATTTTTTTCTGCATCAACACCAGCTGTTTTTTTTTTATGATTGGAGCATTTGCTTAGGAATTTTTTTCCAGAGAATTTTAGCTGCCAACCTTTGTTATGATAACAAAATTACCAAGAAACCCCTGTATCAGTCAAGATCTCAGCAAGAAGCAGATGGTGGACACAGGTTGGATAACATGTGGGGGATGTGTTAAAGGGATTATTTAGAATAATATGGAAAGGATGTAGAGAAACCCTAGTGGTAGTGCAGCACCCCAATACTGGTAAGTCCCGATCATCTTACCACCCCTGGCCTTCTGAAAGGATGTCAGGGAGGCTAGTAGAATCTAGAGACAGAGGGAGCTTCCTCACGGGAGCTGTGGTCTCTGAAGAATGAAGGCCATTTGTGGCAACCTGCAAGGGAGGGACCAAAGGAATAAATCACCCAGCTCAGTCTCTCTCCTCCCTCTGTTCTCGTCGTTGTTGTTCTTGCTGCCCTTGGCCACACTCCGTGGAACAATAAAGGTCAAAGATGCCCGAGGATTCACGGAGTGCAACGTGGCTAAGGATTGCCAGTGAAGTCAATCTCCAGAGACAAACAGAAGACACTCCATCTCATCTCTCTCAGTTGGCACGTGTCTCAGTTAGCTAATGCTGCTATAACCGAAATGCCACCGCGGGACGTTAAACAAACGGAACGTTATTTTCTCCCCTTACAATATGCCGGCGATCGTAATCTAGTGTTTACCGATCTGCCCTCTGTGACTCTTGGCTTTTGTTCTTGGTGAAGCGTACCATTACTTGGAAAATCTAACCTTACCAGAGGTATTTATTTAATGACACCACAGGGAGTTGGAAAACCTTTTTTTCTTCCTCAGTAGAGGATACAGGAGGTCAGTGGAATGGCAGAGGGTGAGGAGGACTGTCGTTAGTTACCGTAGAATTGACTTCCATCTCATGCTGACCCCATTCACAACCGAAAGCAAGCCCCTCTGATTCTCTGTGCCATGCCTATGCATCGGGCTGTGGTGATTGATCCACAGGCTTTCCCGTGGCTGATTTTTCAGAAGTAGATAATCAGACCTTTTCTCCTAGTCCACTTTATTCTAGGAGCTCTGCTAAAACCCGTTCAAAATTATAGGAACACATATGACTCTGGGCGCTAGCTGTGCTTGAAATGCATTGTCTCGGAGTCCTACATGGAATGTAGGGAGATTGACCAGCAAAACCTCCTGTGAGGAGCGTATAGGAGGCTGCTGTAGTAGGGAAGATGACTTTTGTGTGTTGTCTGCTTCACCTGAGTGTGGATATTGGACCATCCTGTATTATTAGGCTGTACTCTCATCAGAACTTTGACCTAGTGGCACTGGGGAAGAGAAAGTAACCCTGGAGCTCACCCTTGCGTTGCCTATTCATTCAGGGACTCTTCTTTAAGAAACGAGCCAACAGAAAAATCTCCAGCTGTAAGATTTATGCTGGTGGGAAACTGGAATGCATTTCAATGAGGAATGATATATCCCAAAACAGCACTTTTTTCATTATACTGAAGTACAAAGTTACTATATTTATTAGGTTTTTAAAAAGTCATAAACCATTTAGGGCCATTATCTTACAGACAGATTTGGAAATGTCATACATGACTTCTCTAGGTATAAATTAATACACAATCTGCACTTCAAAATGAAACTTTTAAGCTCCCCAATGAGAACCAAAGTCATATTTTAATAGAACACCACATAGATTTTAAAGAGGCTTAGTTTTTGCTCACCAGAACTGCAAATCTTCCACCCAGGATAGAGCATAATTCTTTGATAATAGAGGGACAGCAAACATGTCTCTGTATACTCCATCATAATGTGTGAGTGTATGCTGTTTGGCCACTTGTGATAAAATAATTCCTTCTATTTAAATGATTTCAGGTTTACAAAATATTTTACAAAGTGGTCTAGGTTTATATTGTTTGATTTAATCCCATAGCACCTCTGTCAGTTAGGTAGCATTACTCCACGTTTACAGGTGAAGAACTGAACCTGAGGGAAGGTAAGTGGCTTTCCAAAGTTCACACAAATACAAAGTGTGGAAGCTGGAGCAGGACCCCAATAGTCGGACTAAATTGGTCTCATGAAGGACTGGAAGGTGGCACAGTACTCAAGACATCTCCAAGGACACAACTAGACCATCAAATCCTTAGCCCCTTGACATCAACTCCTTCTCTTTTTACTGCGTCTTTTTGAGCTTATTTTCCTGCTTTACCGCCATCTCATAGCTTACATCTGTGTTGGAGAGAGTCTGATTGACTTAGTTTATGTATCTTTAATATATTTGGATAATGATCTTTTGCCAGTTCAGCTCATTGGTCATTGTCTTTTCTGGTCAACACAATTTTTGCCACTATGAAAATTGTCTAGGCCAGTGGAAAAGAACTGAAAACCCAGAAATGAAATGATAAGTATACAGACAACTGATCTTTGATAAGGGTCCCAAAATATCAAATGGGAAGCAGATGTCCTCGTCAACAGGTGGTGATAGAAAAAAATGGATATCTACCTGCAGAATATTGAAGCAAGACCCTTACTTCACACTCCATGCACACGAATAAACTCAAGGTGGATGAGATCGTTAAGATTTATTGTGCCAACCTGGCCGATAAACACATGTAGGATTAATTGAAGGGCAGAGAGCTAAATGGCTCCGTGAACCTCGCCTTTCTGGTTTTCAGGTCTCTTGCTCTCTGATGGTTGGACCAAGGTTCAGCTGCCTTAGCCAGTTCCCTGCTTCAGCTGTCAAGGCTCACTTCCTGCGAGACATCCCTGAGGAGAAGCCACATTCCTGAGGAGAAGTCACAGGAGAGACCTACCCCGATGCAGCCCTGGGTGCTGGAGCACCCGTGTGGAGACCCCTGTCAGTGCTGGGATGCTTAAATGTTCACTGATTCAGTTTTCCTCCTGTAGTAGGTGTCATAGTGTGTGTTTTGTGAGATGGAGGAGGGCTTTGTAGAGTGATGTAAGACATATGGGCTAATGTTGGCCTTATGGGCTTGGACAGCACTGGGTTGGGATGCTTTCTGAATGTACACTTACCCTTTATATAAAACTCTATTGTACACATATGAGTTTCTGTGGATTTGTTTCTCTAGTCTACCCAGACTAAAACATTGCAGACACCCTCGTCAACAGGTGGTGATGGGAAAAATGGATAGCTCTCAGCAGAAAATTGAATCAAGACCCTTACCTCACTCTATGCACAAGAATAAACTCATGGTAGACCACAGCACGAGAAACCATTAGGGTCATCAATGAGGGAATTGGAACAAACCTAAGAACTTTGATGCAGGGAATACATAGGTTAATGGAAATAGGGAAGGACACAAACACAGAAGAAGCACAAATTAACAAATGGGTTATACTGAAGATAAAACACCTGTGTACGTCAAAAGACTTCACCAAGAGAGTCATAAGAGAGCCCATAGACTGGAAAAACATCGTTAGCCATGACACATCAGACAAAAACCTTATTACTAAAATCTACAGTATTCTGCTAGCCTACAAAAAGAAAAAAAAAACCACATAACCCATTGAGGAGATGGGCAAAAGAACTGAAAAGAAGTTTCACAAGGACAGAAATCCAAACAGCCAACAGACATATGAGAAAATTTTCCTGATCATTAGCCATAAGAGAAATGCAAATTAAAACAACTATGAGATATCACCTAACACCCTCAAAGATAGCTCAATTAAAAAAAACAGAAAGCAACAATTGTTGGAATGGTTGTAGTGAGATAGGAACTCTAGTTCACTAATTGTGGTCCTGTAGATATATGCAGCCATTATGGAAATCGATTTGGTGATATGTAAAACAAATCAAAATCAGGCTATCATGTGGCCTAGCCACCCCCCTACTGGGCATATACCCAGAAGAAGTAAGAAACAGATCACGACCAGACATCTGTGCCCCGATGTTCATTATCACAGCACAGTTTAGTAACTCTCAAAGAGTTGGAAACAACCTAAATTAACATCTACGGATGGGTGGATTAAAAACTCTGGTACTGACCTGCAACTATCTATTGTTTTTTGTTTTGTTTTCTGCTTTTGTTTTTGTTTTGCCCTATGTCTATGTATATAAAATAGACAGGATGAACACTCCAGGAGAAAACAATGGGACCGGCAGTTTTGGGGGGACATGGGAGAGAAGGGGTGAGGAGGGGAAGTGGGAGCCAACAAACTCAGGGCTCAAGGACCAAGAGATCCAAAATTAATGGTGAGGGTATATAATGTTAGTCAATTGCACTGTATTCGAGAGGAATGCTGAGAGCAGAGTGATGGGTGAAAATGATAGTGAGACAGGAGGAAGGTGAAAGGAAATAGACTCTATTTCCTATAAATAGGCAAAAGTTATTTATAGAGGTATAGATATAAGCATGTATATATGCAAATACACTTATCTATAATGAGATAGAAGCCAATGTACCTATATTTATGTTAAGTATTAAATTACCAGATGGACTTTGGACCTCTATTCAAGGCCTCCCATAACACAAGAACACTTCATTCTACTAAGCTCGCACTCTTTGATACCTTCCTGACATGATTGCTGAAGACAAAATAGATGCATTAGCAAATGTGGTGAAGAGAGTGGAGAGTGCTGGGCTATCAAAAGATATAGAATCTGGGTTTTAAAGACTTGAAGTCAAACAAGCAGCCACCCAACAAGGAAACAAATAAGCCCACATGGAAGAAGCACACCAGCTTGTGTAATCTGTAGGTGTTGACAGGATCAGGTATCAAAAGATTCAAAACCAAGAACTATATTGATGCGAATGAGGGGGTTTGCAGTGGATTCCCAAAGCCCATCTGTAGACAATTGGATATTCCCTCACAGAAGTGTTATTAGAAAGGGATGATTCAATCAGGGTACAGCCTAGCACTGATGGAACACACAGCATTCCTCTAGTTCTTTAATGCTCCCCCACCCCACTATCATGACCCCAGTTCTACCTTACAAATCTGGCTATACCAGAGCATGTACACTGGTTAAGAGCTGTCAACACATGGAATCCAGAACAGATAACCCCTCGGGAACAGTAATGGGAATAGTGATACCATGGAGTAGGTGGAAAGTAGGGAGAGAAGGGGCAGAAATACGGAATTGACTACAATAATCAATGTATATCCGGGGGATGTAGCATGGGCAAAGGGAGGCAGCAGTTAGTGTAAGATATGAAAATAATTTATACTTTATCAGGGGTGGGAGGGTTGGGAAGGAGAGAAAAAAAGAGGAGCTGATACCAAGTTCTCAAAAAGAAAGAAAAATATTTTTTTAATGATGATGGCAACATATGTACAAATGTGCTTTATACAATTGATGTATGGTTTGTTTTAAGAAGTGTAAGAGTCCTCAATAAAATGTTTTAAAAACTTAACACTTAAATATATGTACATAGACTTATCTCCCTGTCATGATCTGTTATTATATTTACATATATGTATGCCTATATTTATATCTCTATAAATGTCTTTTGCCTCCTAGTTCTTTCTTTGATTTCTGTTTATTTTCATCTTGTCCCACTATCATTTTCGATTTTCTTTAGGCTCTCCGTAGGTCCTTGTGGCTACATTACACTTGATCAAACCCCACCGGGCATTCTATGCACTCCTCGCCATCAATTTTAGATCTCTTATTGTTCCCCTGTCCCTGGGTTTGTTGGTTCCCCCCTCCCTTTTCCCCAGCTCCTCCTCTCCCCTCTCCCCCTGGAACTGCCAGTCCTGTTGTTTTCTCCTCAGATTTTAAACAATCCTGTCCATCTTATATGGGGTGGGGCTGGGGGTGGGGAGCCTATAAATAGTTCCAGGTCTGTCTGCTGAACCTTCAGAATGTTCTCTGATGGCGTCTGATGAAGTGCCAAGCCCTGTCCCCTGAGTCAGAAATCTATTTTCGGCATTCCTCAGGGACTTTGTTGCTTTGCTCCTCTTGCTGGTCTGTTGTGTTTCTTTCATGTTTCACCCCGGTATGGCAGGGTCACCCCTGGGACTATTCCCTCACTGTGTCTCCAGTGCTGTCCCCCATAGTACTGTGGTCTTTTCAATCACTTCACATGCATACGCGAGTTGGACACTGTATAAGGAAGATTAAAGAAGAATTCGGTACATTTGAATCATAGGGCTGATGAAGAATGTTGTAAGTACCATGGACTGCCAAAAACTAACAAGTCTGTTTGGGGCGAAGAATAGCCAGAATGCTCCTTGGAACCAGGGATGGTGAGATTTCCTCTAAAATATGTTAGAGATGTTATCAAGCTATACCAGACCCTGATAAAGGACATCGTTCTTGGTAGAGGGCTAGTAAAAAGATGATACAGTGGTTGCGACAATGGGCTCAAACATCAGAATAATTGGGATGATGACACAGAACCAGGCAGGGTTTCATCTGTTGAACATAGGCTCCCTGTGAGTCGGAACGAATTCGACAGCATCTAACAACAACAGCAACAACAGTAACAACAAGGTGTCTGTGGGAAGAGGAAACCCAAACCAAAGCCCCAAACAAACTCAAATGTTACTGTCCAGTTGATTCCTACTCAAAGCCAGCCCCAAATCTAAAGAGCTTTTTAGGCTGTAATCGTTATGAAAGTAGAATACTTGTGAAGAAGCTGCTGAGTGGGTTTGAACCATTAGTGTTTAGGCAAGTGGGGAGAAAGCAAAACTAATTATAGCCATTGAGTAGATTCAGACTCATAGGGATGCTATGTAGGATTTCCAACCTATGTTTTAAAGCATTTTTTTCCCAAGGAGGGTTTGAACCACTGGCCTTGAGGTTAGTAATCCAACACTTACCCAACAGCACTTCAAGAGCTCTTTTTAAGATAGTAGTTGAGGTCAAATAATTTGTATTACCCAGGTATCTATAGGAAGACAAAGGGGAGTGATTAAACACTTCACGGGAGGGGATCTTTGAATATTTACAAACTGTTCAAATACAGCCACAAGAGAAAAGCCAAGAAAGTCAATTTTAGGATCAGACACAGGAAGTGGGTGTGGACCAGAGAGGAAGTAGCAATGTGACAGAGCAGGGCTGGTGACTTCTCTGTCCTCTGTAAACCAGCCTAAAGTTATGTCCAGCATAACATTTGATCAGACCTGTCAGTGTGTTAAGCAAGAGTTAAAGTTTAACAATAAGGCATTGCTGTGGTTTATGTTTCCTTTCTTAATGTAATTGCTCCCTTTGGGGCTATAGCTACTGTTGTATCCAAAGTGGGCTTTGTGGTGTTAGAGGCAATAGAATATTAGTTTGTCTATTATGACTGTTGACCAGTGGTTAGCAATCACAGCAAAACCCCTTGCAACACTGTCTTATCAAATCTCGGGATCTGAATCAATGAAAGGCAAGCACACTGTGTGTAAGGCAAGTGTTGAGCATAGTAGCGTTCTTGTTAGGTTCAGACAAATTGATGCTGATTCATAGTAACTCTATATGACGGGGTGGAACTGCCTCATAGAGTTTCTTAGGCTATAATGTTTAGGGGAGCAAATTAACAGGTTTCCTCCATCCCCCTCACCTACTGGAGGCTCTGGATGAGTTTGAACCACCAACCTCATATTTAGCAGCCAAGCACTTAATCATGGGACCATCAGGACTCCTTTTGCCTGGTGACAGGAACACATAGCTTTACTTCATCTGAGAGACAAAGGCGTTCCCTGGAATTCACCAGTGCAGTTGCATTTTGGACAACCACAAACTGGAATTTTATCGTCAAATAATGTTGTGTGCTAGCAATGCACTCTGTGCATTTAAGCAAACAGTGGTCCTAATAACATGGTAACAGGTCTATGCTGTTGAACGTGTTTATTGAGAGGTATACTGCGCATATAAACACTGTATGGAAAAGAGGACAAAACACCAATTAATATCAAAATGAACCTACTCAAAGAGCTATAACACAGACAGTTCTTTTGGAACCTTTTAAGGTTACTATCACCTGCTACCAAAGAACTGCATCTTTAGAGTGAAAAACGCTTGTCACGGGAGGCCTTCAAAGAGACTGGAGTATCTTACATTTTTATTTGGGAAAGTCAGAAACTGCTCCCGACTTTAATCACACATGCTTCGGCCTCCTATAAGTACATCTGGTGTTTAGGCTGTGAAGTACCCTATTGGGCCTTGAATTCTCTGACCGAGTTACTGATAAATTCACTGAGGAGTATGCCAGCCTTTAATACAAGTCCATAAAAAATGTGTCTCCATCCTGTGTTATATAGTTGTTCTGGATGAACAATTATTGGGCTAGGAGCAGGGAGAAAAATGGGTATCAGGGCAGGGACAAACATGGGAAGTAATTTTGGGGATATTCCTGCCATGCCACCGTCATTAGGCTTGCTAGTCATTTATATCATGTCATTTGCTTCGCACAGATGCTTCTGATGAGTTCGGATCCCCATTTTGTGTTTGAAGAAACAGAGACCGAGAGAGGTTTACTAACCTGCCCCCAGTCACACAGCAGAATGCAGAGGAATAGGAATCTGAACCCAGGTAGGGCTCAAAGAGTCCTTGCTCTCCTCAGTTCCAGCCTCCATGCTGTCATTTGAGGCGTGATCATGGGCAGCTCATATGACTGCTTTGAATTGCTGTTTCTGTTTTACAAAGCAATGCCCATAGTACCTGTTCCATCTATTTCACAAGGGTGATGTGAATGAGATCTCTCTGAAAGTCTGCTGAAAAAGTATTCAGAGCTTTTATAAATGTAGGTCACTGTTGTTACAGGATTGAATGAAATTAGTGTGGGTTTTTTGTGCCTGGAATATAGTCACCGTTGCCTTTTTTTTTTTTTTTTGGTGAAGACAAACCATGAGAGAGAGATTCTTAGAGGAAAACAGCAAGTTATGAAAGATTTAACACAACGTCAGGAACACATCCTAAGTACGGACCAAGGACTCCACAGACGTGATAAATGCAGGGACAGTACAATACTAGTCATCATAAGGACATTTCATTCCTATCATTATTTCATTTTGGTAGGATGGCGATTATGACCCTGAGCAAATTCCTTGTCCTCTCTGAACTTGTGTTTGCTTATCAGAAAAATGGTCATAATGATGCCTCAGGGTGGGGCTCTATTTACTTCATGAATATGTTTAAAGCCGACTACATGTTAGTTATTGTTTTGGGTGCCAGGAATGAGAAGTTAAACAAAATAGATGTTCCTATTTTGGGTACAAATCTCTATCCATTTTTATTCTAGTGAGCAAGAAAGGCAATACTAAGTGTAAATGAGCATGGCAGTAAATACAAAGGGAAAAAACAGGAAAGAGGAAAAAGTATTATCAGGGGTGGGATGGGCAGTTTGTAATTTTGGACATTATGGCTCAGAGAGCTTCCCTGAAAAGGAGGGTGAGATAGTTAAAGTTTATTGTGCCAACCTGGCTGATAAACACATGTGGGGTTAATTGAAGGGTGGAGAGATAAATGGCTCAGTGAGCCTCACCGTTCAAGTTCTCTGGTCTCTTGCTTTCTGATGGTTGGACCAGGGTGCAGCTGCCTTAGCCAGTTCCCTGCTCCACCTGACAGGGCTAACTTTCTACAAGACATTCCCAAAGAGAAGCCACATGGACCTACCCCGATGCAGCCCTGGGTGCTGGAACAGAGGTTGGAATCCCTGTATCACCTGTGGGCTGAACATGAACTAACCAAGCCCATTGCCCTCGAGTCAATGGTGGGTGTGTATTGCTTATTAGCTACATGGTCTATCCACATGTTGTGCAAAGGAAATTGTGAAACTAGTGGGGCGGGGGAAAGAAGATTTTGCACACAAAATACAGTGTAATGAAATGTAAGCATCTTTCTCTTCATAATCCTGACACCGACAATGAAATGTCTGTCAGTCGCCGAGAGCCAGCCCAGCCCTTTCACATGCCTGAGCACTTCTGCTGACTGAGTTACTGCTCACTTACAAACTAGCATTCAAAGCGGCCTTGGGCAAATTTTATGCACCACAGCTCCATTAGATGTACTGATGGGAGATAGCTCTTAAGGTTGATGTCAGAGAGGACGCCGATCCCTCCCTCAGTCCTTCCTTTGTAGTTGCTTTCAATAATAGGATATTGAGTTTAATGAACCATAGATCGGACCAGCTCTAACATCCAATGACTCTTTTCAGTGACCTAGTGTGACTTTTTACCAGGCTCTGGGACAGCAAATAGGTTTCAGTTCTTGTTCCAACTCCGGTTGATTAGTAGTGACTGACAGGAGGAGAGTCTTAATGAATACTGAGGCTGGTTTGGGCTCCTCAGGAAAGAGGGCTAGGATTAACTAGCAATGTCTGCATTGGTGGTAGGGGGTGGGGGTGGGGGAATGAGGCTGGTAAGCTACTTCCAAATGAGTACAGCCATCGAAATCCCCATGACACACAGTTATACTCTAAAATAGCTACTATCACCACGGGTCAGGAGCATCTTGGTGGGAAGGAGTTGGTTTCTTCGTGTCCCCGTGGTAGGCACAGCAAGTGGTAGTGCACATTTTAAATCTCCATGAAGTCTCCGTGTAAAACTACGGAGAACACGTAGCCAAAGCATTGTATGCATTTTGTTATAAGATAATGAGTCAAACCATATCAGATATGCAAAAAACATTGCAACAAAATCATAGCAACCTTCCTTTAAAAAGATGTCAAAATGTGAAGCTAGTGTTTCTTGACATAGCCTCCATCTAGGTTTATCTATTTCTGAAGGCAGCGTTTTCCGACCTCTAAACCCTTCCCAAAGACTGCTGTACTCTTTGATTTACACCAACCAAAGTGGCTGTTTCAGCAACCCGGAGAGACTCAAAGCATACTCCTTTGAAAAAGTTCTTTGAATTTGGGGAACAAAAAGAAGTGCACAGGGACAACCTCAGGGTGCTGGGGTAGATGGCGATCAGGTTTCCCAGTGAAATTCTGGTTTACAAGCCCTTAGTGTCTTCAAAGGTTGAGCAGATGCGTCGTGATGATAGAAACAAAATGCTGGTCTTTTTCTCACCAATGCAGTTTTCACTTTTCTTAAAAGTTCCTCAAAATAAGCCCCAGTGTTTGTCCTGTGCTCTTTAAAAAATTTCTTTTTTTTCTTTGAAATCTTCAAAATAGTTGCCACCATCTTCCGAGTTGATTTTTCTGTCTGGAATCTAAGTGGTCCAGAGGTTTCTTAGGATGTCACTGTGTTGATTCGACCTCCTATTCATTAATTGACATCCTAATAAGACTAAAGAAAAGCATTACTGAACTAACTTGGCTCCAGTTATCCAATTATTATAGAGACCTGTTAAAATATGTTTTGTTTGGAATAAATCTGCAGGCGTGAACAGGAAGCCTTGTAGCAATATTCTGTGACCCACCCGAATTTAAGATAACAGGCGTGTGTTCCATAACTTAGTAAGAGGAGTCTTCAAGGAGAAACTGAAAGTCCGTTTGACATTTCCAAAGCATCAGAGATTTGTGAATAGACCCTGGTTATGTTAGAAATAGACAGTAAAGTAATGGGAAATGAGGATGGATCAAGGTTTGATTTATTTGGCCATTTAATACCACCTTTGACAACTTTGTCTACCTTCACATGTCAATAAAGTTATTAAAATGAAATCTGAAAAAATATGGAGCATTAGAGCGTAACAGAGATTCATTTCTAAGTCACAGTGCCGAGCAGACCAGGAGAAGCTGAGCCCAAGGCGCAGAGCAACGGCTTCAATTCCAGTGTGCCAATCACCTCTGCTTGACATTTGAGAAGGTACTTAAAAAAGGCTCCCAACACATCAAGGAAAATGAATGAGTAAATAATTGGTTGACCCTTTAAAAACAGAAAGTATCAAGCCAGGGTTTAATTACCGACCATAAATTATTTTCAAGCTAACCATATAGAGAGGAGTCGCTTTTACCCTTTGCCTCCGATAAAGGAGAAGAGTTCAAGTCAGTTAAATAGTTTCATTTTCTGAAATAGCAGGATGTGCTAGTGAGCTTCCCATCCCTGAGAACATTTAGGGATGATGTGGTGAAATTTCTGTACTCTGCTAGAGGTGGCTCTTATAAACCATCCCTAAGATCGGGCTGCTAACTAGTGCCATTGATATATTGTTTGAAGCTATCCATGACATGTTTCCCTGCAAGAACTAGTAAAATGACCAGAGCAACCAGTCTCACTCGATTCTTGACTAATGTTGGCTAGTTTTACAAGAACCAATCATTACTATTGAGGATAAAGAAAGCTTATTTGTAAACACCGTGTGTGTGGGTGGGGAGGGTGGGAGTGTGTGTGTGTGTGTGTGTGTGTGTGTGTGTGTGTGTGTGAGACTCTCTAAGGCAGGAAACTTTACTTGCTGTTGTTGGCTGCCAGGGAGTCCATTCCAATGCCTGGTGACCCCTGTGGGTGCCAAGGAGAATTGCTCCACTGGGCTTTCTAGATGTCACCTTTTGGAAGCAGATCCCTAAGCCTGTCTTGGGGTAGGTTGAACCACCAAACTTGTTGTTGGCCATCAAACTTGTAACTACTTTCAAGACCCAGGAACTTCTAAATGTTTATTATTATGTAACATATATAAGACCTGACCCAAGACCGTGTGGTAAAAAGAAACGTCAACACCTAAATGATCAAACTTAGTGAAGGGTGACATGGCAGATTTGCAATGAATTATAGTGTGGGCTGGAGGTGTTGGGAAACTTAGAAAGAGTACGAATGAAGGGCTTTTCGTGTACCAAAGAGGTATTAATTCTGTATAAACTATGAGCGCTAGAGGAGAAGGCGGGCAATTAAGGAAAGTTCCCCAGAGGCAAAGACATTTAAACTGAGACTTCACAAATAGGAGGCTTTTCCAAGTGGAGCTGAGGAAAGGGCATCTTATGCCCAAGGAACTGTGACAACCAAGATGTGAAGTTTGCAAAGCAGTGGGGCCTGGTGTGGGGAATGAAGTGAGTCTGGGAAATATCAGAGAGACACGTGAACGCCAGCTCGAGTGGCGGGCTGATCTCGGGGAACACTGGCATGCGCTTGCAGCAGGAAGCAGCAAGTGGACAGCTAGATTCGGGAGCCATGCTGTGAGTGCAAAAGCTGCACGTGGGCGTCGGCCAGACTAGGGGAGAGTGGGAGATTGAAAACGGGGGTTAGGGTCTGGCTAGTCACCCCCTAGCCAAGCGAAACTGTAATCTAATCAGAAATAGGTTTGCTGAGAAGAGGCACGTGACAATGGTGTAGGAGTAGAAATGGGGGTGCAACCGTGTGGTTACGGACTCAGTGATCAAAGAGAATTGGGCTGGGAAACGTTCGTGCAAGATGTCTCCTCTGGTCACAGTGATGCCTGGGACCCCATTGGTTGTTTAAATGGTTAATATACTTGGTTGCTAACCAAAAGGTTGAGGCCTAGTATTCCCCCATGATGTGACCCAACGAAGTGTAATCAGGTCCAGGGCGGGACTTTCTGTGAGTGGCCTAGCAGATGTAAGAAGACCAGGGTGGAGTACAACCTCCTTACTCAGATCACAGTTCCGATGCAACTTATAGGAGCCTTCCTTGGGGGGTGTGACCTACCTCCTACATATGCAGATGCTGTCAAGAAGGTTAGGAGCTTTTGTTGTATGTAGTAGATCCTACGTCTGGGTCCTTGATCTCTGGTTCTTTGGGTTTGAGCAAATGGCTTGCAATTAAAAACAAGCAAAACTCACTGCCATCGAGTTGATGCAGATTCATTGTGACCCTTTAGGACAGGATACAACTGCCTTTTGGGTTTCTGAGACTGGAACTGATTAGGGGAGTAGAAAGCCCTGCCTTTCTATTGCCTGAGCAACAGACTGGTGGTTTCAAACTGCCACCCTTTTAGATTGCAGCCCAAAGTGTAAACACGATGCCACCTAGACTCAGTGCCTGCCAATCCCATTAACCACCTGATGTCCGACCTGCTGCCCTTGAAGCCATTCCTCTCACCAGTCACAAATTTGGCCTGCCTTCTTTGGAGTCATCCACAGCCACCAGCGAGTGGGGGCTAGGGCAAAGCTTGCCCAGTTCTACCACTGTGTGGGTCATTTCTTGATATAAATTTCTTTTGCACCACACACACATCACTGGATTTGTGTCTTTAGACTCAAAAAGTTTCTAGACTCTCTAGAACTCACCTAACACATCTGTGAAGTGCAGAAAACCCTTGGCAGGGGAGTCAACAAGGTCAAAGTTCTAAGTGTTTTTGGATGCTACTGCTTAAGGATCTGAGGCAGGAATGGGATTAATGCTTGGTATTTTAGCAGTTTAGTTGGACCATGGTAGCAAATTACTGCAAACTAGATTGCTTAAAAAAAACAACAACCCAGAAATTGATCTCTTAGTGTTCGGAAAGCTAGAAATTAAAAATAAAAATGTCAGCAGGACCACACGCCTGCAGCAGGCTCCAGGGACAAGCCTTTCCTTGTCTCCTCCTCGGAGCTGTGGTGGCACACGAATTAAAGTACTTGCTCCCAACCAAAGGGCAACAGTTTGAATCTGCCATCCCGTTTGCAGGAGTAAGATGCTGCAGGCTGAGTTACAGATATAGATGCCCTATGAGGCGTTTCTTCTCTGATCAATAGAGTTGCTGTGAGTTAAAATGGACTTGACAACAGTAGGTTTGCTTTTTGAGTTTTATTTCTTTGCAGTTCTGGTTGTTGTTGTTGTTAATATTTATTGTTCTTTACCTTGTAGCTGCATCATTCAAATATTTGCCTCAGTTGTAGCATGGCCTGCTCTCTGTATGTCTCCTTGTGTAATTGTATCCAAACAATCCTCTTCCTCTTTTCTCAAAGACACCATTCCTTGGATTTAGTAGGCACTAGACCCAGTTTGACCTTATTGTAACTTGATTACATTTGAAAAGACCATTTCTTTCCCAAAAATGCCATATTCAGGATTAGGATTTGAACTTTCCACAACACAATTCAACTCAAAGTATTTGATTATCCTTGTTTCTCTTTCCTGTTTTGCCTACCATAGAATAATCTGACTCGCCTACAGGTAATTTCTCTGAACTTTGTTGGAAAAATGGAGAATTTATAGTAGAGGAAATATCAGATTTATCAGGAATAACTTGAAGACTAGATAGAAACATCGTTTAATGTCAATTCCTCCATCTGTTACATTGGTTCCACCAGATAGCTCACATCTGGGCTTGTTATACAGGTTATAGATTTGCCAATGTGAGAACAAAACTGACCATCACCAACTCTGACAAGCTTTGAGGCTAGAATGGGAATGGAAGAAGCAGATAGCTAGATGGTAAAGAAAGGGTAGAGAAGAGAAACTGGGTTTGAACGGAGCCTGGAGATAAGGTTGTGATGGATTGCACATAGACAGTAAGGAGGTGTGGGGATGGTCAAGAATGGCAGGCAGTCTTTCCTGAATGGTGCAGTTAGTTCTCAAGAGATGACGATAACAGGGCTAAGTCACAGACTCAAAAGGAGGTTAATGATTTTTAACAGATGTTCTAGAATAGCCCAAAGAGCATCCTCAGATTTTTAGGAATCAAGGGTCTATGTGCTAGTCAGATTATCAAGGACTCAAGTCTCAGGTCCATGGTTGACTTGTTACTGGGTGTTTCACAGTGTTAATACTGGATGGGACATGCCAAACCTTGCCTGCAGCATCCCCAATAGACATATGAGAACACCAAGGCTAGTCAACAACTGGTGAGATGAACACGGGACTCTTTTCTTGTCACAGAACTCTCTGTAGTCTATTATACTTTCTAAGTGGCCGTAGAAGTAGCACAAGAAGCTCTTCATGTATAACTCTGTCAAATTAGATTAATACCGCTTTAGTTTGGGGGATGATATCTTTTCTCACCTGTCCTGAAACCCCCTAGCATAGTTGATTTGGCAAATGAATGGAATAATGTGTGAAAATGAAATTGTAAATTGCTGAGCAAATATAAATCACCATGAATGTTGGGAATGATTGAGCATAGAGATTGAAAACTTTCCTGGGTGATCCCTGGTCACATGGACTGATAAAAAATCTAGGAATAAGAGAATGTAAAAACAGTGAATGATTGACTACTGCTGCCTTAAACCTCTTTCAAGCAAGCTTGAAATAATTAGTGTATAATAAATAATGAGTGCTATAGCTAATCATAGTACTCAAATGACTTTGATGCCCAGATCAGTGCAATTTTTGTCAACCATTTAATGGTAGTTTCTTGGGTTTGAACCTACAAACACGAAGGGACTTGCGACCAGACTTGGTTTCATCTGAAGAATCTCACGTGTCATTGATTCCTTCCCATGGGGGGTGCTGTAGGGAACTGCTCCACGTTTTCAGAGGAACTCCTGGTCTTTGGGGACTGGCGGATTTTTCGTGGGAGGAGAGAATGGCTCTAGAGGGCGCACTCGAGCTGTTTTGCCTAGGCTACAAAGACGTTTTCGAATCAAAGCATTGTCTTTTACCACAGAATCATTAGCTTCCATCTCCTTTTATTGATAAATCAGTTGGATCAATAACTGCTTGAATTTCGAAAGCCTCTATTTGGCATGCTAACCCAAGAGAAAAGGGAATATTAAAACTTTTTGGTGGGAGAGTAGTGGGCTTTCTACTATTGAAGACGGGACAGATACCAACATTTGGTGCTGTGCTCTACTCTGGGGCTCCAGTCAGACCATTTCAGTGCAGAGTTTGTGGGCTCATGAACAAAATCAGCCTGATGGCTTGTTTGGATTCCAGGGCAGGCAGCAGATGTCACTCATCCCCCAGCCTGGAGAGCGACTCTTAATTACAACTGGAGTTTGCCCCAGTTCCTTTTCAGTGTAATAAGGTAATTCCCAGAAAAGAATTCACTTCTGCCTCCGCAGAAGAATGCCTTCTTCTAACAGAAGACTGCACTTCATTATAGTGCTGGCCACTTCTAAGGGCTGACGGTTAACTCCTCCTAAACAAAGGGTTTCTACCGGCACCGGAACACCACTGCACTTGCCTTTTGCACCCGCTTTGTTTTCCTTCCTCACCCCCGGTTAAGTGTGCCTAGGCATCTTCTTCAGTATGTGTCTAACTACTACCTCCACGTCCAGGGTCACACCCTCTCCACTGAGTAGCATTTTGAAAGGACCACTGTTGATAGTCAACCATCATGTGGTTTAATTCCGTAATCCTGATTGCAACTTTGTGTGAGTATAAATGAGAAAAAAGATACAGCCTTAATCTTTGGTTATAGCTGCCCTCACCTCACTTCTCAAGCCTGCAGTTGCTGATTCCGGTGGAGACAGGCCTGGCTTTCACACCTGCTTTAGACAGGATGAAGTGCTGCAGGCACGGATTCTGCGAAGCCCTAATTATCTGGCCTGCTCCAAACAGGCTAAGCCCTCACAGGACCCTAGGATTGAGTCTGTTATATTCTTTGGGCCTTTCGTATTATCTGGAGGAAATCTTTAACTTTAGAAATATCGAAGAAAGGGCTGGAAGAGAGGAAAGATAATTAGGGTTTCTTACTATAGATAGGTGTACTGAACTGTTTATTGTAAACTACACTCAATATTAAGTATAATATGCTGTGTTTGTATTTACACTAGTCTAGAGTAAGTTTGCAATATCTTGTTAGTAGAATATTGAGTTTTGCAATCTTTAGCAAGAAGTGGCAGGACACTAGCCATGAGCTTGTCATTTCCCATCTGTCAAGCAGAGTGGGAAAAGTACAGATTTTGTGCTCAGAATAACTGAACTTCAGCTTCTTTATCTGCAAAATGGAATTAATAAGATCTAGCTCAAAATGCAGCTGCAAGAGTAAGAGATAATGCCTAGTTTATAGAAACAATGTCAACTGATACCATTAATTTTAATTTTCCGCATCTAGGTACTATGGTCCTCATTCCAATGGTGGTATTACTAAGGGGGGGGGGAATAATGTTGATTCTAAAGGATTTGGGGTAGTTAGTCATATTTATGTATGGGGCTGCCATAATAAATTATCACAAACTGGTTGACTTGTAGAAACGGAATTTATTCTCTCACAATGCTTGGAGTGCAAAAGTCTGAAACCAAGGTGTTGACAGGGCCAGGATTCCTCTAAAAAATATAGGGAAGGAGTCTTCCTTGACACGGTTAGTGGTTAGAGGCTCCAGGTGTTCTTGGCTTGACTCCAATTATCCATCTTACTAGTGTCTGGCTTCACCTGGCCTTCTCCCTATGTCTCCCTAGTCTTCCCATGTCTCAAGTATTCTTCTGCCTTTCTTTAAAACCATTTAAAACAGTTTTATTGACATGTAATTCACATAATACAATCCAATGGTTTAAACATATCAAAAAACATTGTGTAATCATCACCATCACTACAATCAATTTTAGAACATTTTCTTCAGTCTTGTACTAATTATTATTAGCTCCTCCTGTCCCCCAATGTCCTCTGCCATAACCTTAAGAAACTATTAATCCTGTTACTGTCTCTATAGATTTACCTATTCAGAATTTCATATAAAGTAACACACAGACAAACACACACCCATCCTTAACAAACAGAAAAACCACAATCTTAAAAAAACCCAGAAAATAATAAAAACTAGAACAAATTTAAAATGGGTTAAAAGGGAGAACACTACATTTGCATTAATCCTCTTTTCCACGTATCCCATATAATAGCTCAGTTATCACCTCCCTGATCAACGGTCGGAGGGATTCTCCAGAGGCTTAAACCATGTTGGGCTTTCTGGCCATACTTCCAACCCAGATTTGTTTGTTATTTTGGAAGACCATGATACATTTAGTATTCTGTTTTACACCACAATTCATTTTTTCTGGAAATTATTTTAACTTCATCTGCAAAGATATTTTCTTCCAAAGGAAGTCCTTCAAAGGTTCTGTGTTAGGACATGGCCACCCCTTTATGGGAGTCACAATGTACCCTATTATACTATGTAAAAGCTCCTGGAAACTTTCACCAATTCACCATAAAACATTAAAAAATGTTCCTTGATTTAAACCGTTGGTTCTCGCAGTGCCCACAGAGCAGCAACATCTATAGCACCAGGAGTTTGTTTGAAACACAAATGATCAGGTCCCACTCGAGACAAATTGAATCAGAAGGTCTGGGGGTGGCTCAGCAGTCTATGTCTTACTAAACCCTCCAGGTGTTTCTGATGTACCTTCAAGTACAATAACCATCACTTGAAACTATAAGATTGCGGACTACACTTGATCTTACTTTGTCTGTCCATTCCAAATAAGTAGCACAAATATGTGCACGGCAGAGACTTTTAAAATTAAGTGGCTAACATCTTGGAGATGTTCTCATGTGAACCTTCCCCAATCCTCTTACTCTTGGAAAAGAAGGCCCACTGAGAGTGCCTCTCATTACTCAACTACTATTGTGTTGCTAGTGCTGTCCAATTGTCTGATGTGACATTGTCAAACTGAAACTTTACAGAGTCCCCAGAGGAGAAACACATTAAATTTAGCAATAACCCCAAGAGATATGCCTGCCCCTGGGCTTTGGTTCAGTGAGCAGTCTTTCATAAAAAGCCTCACTTAAAGTGACTTCATTTCCTCTTACTTAAGGGTCACATTGGCTTATTGTGGTACCTCTGAAGTCTGAGGCATCTACTTAGCAAAATGGCTATAATAATTTCATAACTAAAAGCACTTCTGATTATACTGGATGCATAGGACACTTTTTCTACAATGGGGGACATATTCTTCTTTATATATTCTTTCCAAACTTTTTCAGTTCACCTTTAAAGATTCTAAAGTCCCTAGGTATTGGGCAAAGATTAATAGCCTCTATTGATTTTCAAAAGTAAGGAAACACGGTAGCATGAAGCCGTGAGTGGGAAACCTGAATTTTCCATTACCCATTCACTTTTTAAAGGGTATTTGGAAATGACTTTCTAGGGGGAATGTCAGTAAGTTTCTAAATATTAAAAACTCTTTTTCATTTGATGTTTAAAGGTGACAAAATGCTTCCATTTATATTGTGGCTCTTGCTTTCCATGGCACAGAGCATGCTCTTCTGAATCTACCTAAGTCAGCCTCTCAGATGTTACACTTGCATATGTTATATAACTCATGGGATTGTACCCATGTCTATCTTTCCATTCTACACATTATGTTTTCTTTTTTTTTAATCATTTTATTAGGGCCTCATACAACTCTCATCACAATACATACATACAAACATCGTGTCAAGCACGTCTGTACAATTGTTGCCATTATAATTTTAAAAATATTTTCTTTCTACTTGAGTCCTGGGTATCAGCTCCTCATTTTTCCCCTCCCTCTCATTACTTATCCTCACTCACGAACTCTTGATAATTTATAAAAATTTTTTTCATATTTTACACTGACCGATGTCTCCCTTCACCCACTTTTCTGTTGTCCGTCTCCCAGGGAGGGAGTTATATGTAGATGACTGTGATCTGTTACTCCTTTCTTCCCCCACTCCTTCCTCTTCCCCTTCCTGGTATTGTTACTCTCATTATTGGTTCTGAGGGGGTTATTTGTCCTGGATTTCCTGTGTTTCCAACTCTTATCTGTACCTGCGTACATGCTCTTGTCTAGACAGATTTATATGGTAGAATTGGGGTCATGATAGTGAGAGGTGGGGGGAACATTACAAACTAGAGGAAAGTTATATGTTTCTTCAGTGCTATACTGCTCCCTGACTTGCATGTCTCTTCTTTGTGACCCTTCTATAAGGGGGTGTCCAATTGTCTACAGATGGGCTTTGGGTCTCCACTCAGACTCCCCCTTATTCACATTAATATGTGTTTTTGTTCTGGGTCTTTGATGCCAGATACCTGATCTTATGGACATCCTCATGAACAGAGTCTGGTGTGCTTCTTCCATATGGGTTTTGTTGCTTCTGAGCTAGATGGCCTCTTGTTTGTCTTCAAGCTGTTAAGACCCCAGATGCTATATCTTTTGATAGCGGGTACCATCAGCTTTCTTCACCACATTTGATTTTTCACCCGCTTTGTCTTCATATGGTAGACAACTAAAAAGGAGGTGGGGAAAGAAAAAAATAATAAAAAAGAAATGGGTGGTGGGGGCACAGGGCAGTAACCCCAGCGAAAGAGGGACCAGACTTCAACCCAGTGCTCCAAGATGCGAATGCAACATGCCGGCATGAAGTAGGGAACCAATGGGGGGCGGTTTGGAGGTTTGCCCCAATCCCAACTACTAAGTGGACACCTGCCCCTCTCCCCAGAAAAATTTGTTTCAAAGGATGGCATTGAATCTGCAGCTCCTGGAGAGGGACATATCTGATCAGAGCACATGGAAGAGATGAAGGGGGAGGAGGAGAGAGTGGAACACAGCCTGGCCCACTAGACTGTGAGGACATTGTTCCTGATTAGAGCAGCCAGTCCACAGAGAGGACCACATCGCCGGTCCCACAATGAGACATGACATCCCTCACTGATCCATAGCCCTACAAAGGACAACACTGGAGATAGTGTGGGAATTGTGTCTGACCTGATCCTGCCACACCAAGGCAAAACACTAAGGGGGTGCAACAGGACAGCAAGGGAATGGAGTGGTGAGGTTCCCAGGGAATGCTGAAGGTGGACTTTGGGACCAGGGCATGGTGCCCCAACATACTAGACTGGAAAACACTCCTAAAGGCCAACAAACAATCCTTGAACTAACTACAAGCTTTTTTTTCTTGTTGTTTTTTAATCATTGGTTTGTTGTTTTGTTGTATATTGTTGCTTGGTTTTGCTCTGTCTTGTTTTTGTGCATGTTATTATCTCCACGGGTCTGTTTTAATAAGACAGGCTGGATGAACAATCTGGAGGAGACATGGGAAAGGAAGTGGTGTTAACAAACCCAGTGACAAGGGAACAACAAGTGATTCAAATTGGTGGTGAGGAGGGTGTGGGAGGCCTAGTAGGGCATGATCAAGGGTAATGTAACCAAGAGGAATTGCTAAAACCCAGGTGGGGACTGAGCATGATAGTGGGACAGGAGGAAAGTCAAGGGAAATAGAGGAAAGAGCTGGGAGGCAAAGGGCATTTATAGAGGTGTAGATAAGACATTTATATATGCAAATATATTTATATATGAGGATGGGCAAATAGATTATTTGAAGTCCACACCTTCAGGGGGTATGACTTTGAATCTCAGGATAGTACACCTATTAACACACTTAACTACTAACTAAAAGTTTGAGATTTGAGTCCACCCATTGGTGCCTTGGAAGAATGTTCTGGTAATCTATTTTCTAAAAACTAGCCATTGAAAATCCTATGAACCATAGCTTTTCTGACACACAGAGGCTTGTCATATTTATTTTAGAAGGCAATTTTTTCTCCCATCTATAGTCTAAATCAGACCAAAAAACCATGTTTTTATTACTCTTTTGTCTATTGGGTAGAACATTTCTAATTCTTTTCTATAGATAGTGCTCTGAAGGCCCTCGATTTACTCAGTACTGTTGGTCCAGCCCGAGTAAGCTATGAGCACAGTGAGCCCTCAGCAGGGCTTTCACTCCTCTGCCCTCGATGCCAAGACCTGCAGTCAAACGTGGTGCATGCTCCTCTTCACTTCTTCAACTCCAGGTACATAATGGAGGTAGAAGCATATTCCCTTGTCGTTCATTAACTGCTCCCTCTTTGATCTGGATTTATGGTCTCTCTTGCTTAAGTCTCCTCCTTTTACCTAAATGGTTATATTTTGCTTTGCTTCCAATTATATGCTTAAAATACATCTTCTTTTTGTGATACTTTACCCACTGTTTTTATGTTTATCTGTAATATATAGTCTTACTCACTGCCATGTAATTGATGCTGACTCATAGCAACCCTACAGCACAAGGTAGAGCTACCCCTGTGAGTTTCCAAGATTGCAATAGAAAAACCCCATCTTTCTTCCTTGAAGGGACTGCTGGTTTAGAACTGCTGACCTTGTAGATTGCAGCCTAAACTTCTAACCACTATACCATCAGGGTGTCTGTAATGTGTAATGAGTTTGTGCTAAACCAATCTGCTATCCCCTGGGAATATGAAATCCCATTAAATATTTTTTAAAGGAAACTATTTGGAGACCCCTGGGTGAATAAGTACTTTTGTTAACTATTGCTATATATCTTTTCTTGTTTGTTAGTTCTTAACTAATTTATTAAAGGCAGAGAAATCTGCTAATAGTTTTGATTTCCAAAGGAAATGTAGTAACTTGGCATTTCCTCTGTGATGTGAGGAGGAAAAAGTGCTAGCAAGGTGGCCCATTAATGACGCTGGTATCTTAATTCAACAGCATTCAAGGGCAGTCAGGTGTGAATCATAATGTGGTTTGAAAGAAGCTCAAATTAGAGTGATGTCACCAAGGTTGGTAGTCACTAGCTGAAAAGTCAGCAGGAGAGAAGCAAGGCCTTTGAAAACCAAGGAGATGATTTAGGGTGTTTAAACCAGGCCCAGACTCTTTGGCTTTCTCCTGAAGTTGTTAATTCAGGAGTGCCAGGGAAGTCTCTTTTGACTCAAACCAGTCTTTCCCCAACATGCTTACTGATTGTTTTCATTCTTTAATTTGAGATAAACTCAAATTGTAACTGTACCACAGAAAAACTCACTCAATGACTTCATATGAATCATCCTGAGATGAGTATGACTATGCACATACAGAGAGAGCATCTAATGCCTCTACCAGGCTTAGTGAAGGGGGCCCCACTCAATTCTGCTTTTCACCCTAGTGAAGGCTACATTACCTCATTTTCCTTAAGGAATTTATTATCTACTGAGTAATAAGTTACTCTACAGTGTGTGGTTCTTAGATGTCATCAAGTCCATTCTGACTTACAGTGAGCCACAAGACAGGGTAGAACTGGCCTGCGGGGCCTTTTAGACTGCCATCTTTAGGGAAACATCGCCAGGTCTTTCTCCAGTGGGGTTGATAAGTGGCTTTGAATGCCAAACTTTCTGTTAGCAGTTGAATGCTTATTATATCACTATCACTCTTGATTCCAAAATGTAAGAGCTTAAAACAACAACATTTCTTATACAACAATTTCTGGGTGTCAGGAATTGAGCCTAGCTTAACTAGATCTTCTGCGTCATACTCTCTCACAAGGTTAAAATCAAGGTGTTGACCTAGGTTCTGAAGGCGCAAGTCCTGATGGGAGCCTATCTGCTTATAAGCTCACACAGCTGATGGCTGGACTCAATTAGCAAGGCCTGAGGGCTTACTTCTCTCACTGGCTGGCTGGTTGGTTGTCATCTCAGATTATTGCAGTTACCCTCCTCACTAGAGAAATCAGGTAAGAAGAATCGGGAGGGGGAGGAGTTGTGGTGAAAATGATGGGAGAAAAGTGAGTTTGTTTTTAAAGCCCTAATCTCAGATGTGACTTCTCCTCAGGTTTCTGCAGTCTATTCATTAGAAATGAGTCATAAGGTCCAGCACACATTCAAGGGGAGGTGATGACCTAATATGAGTATACCTAGTCTTCACTTTTTGACTTGGTTAGGTTGCAAAGGCCAGACAGTTCTATAAAAAGTAGTGTTATGAGATAATTTAGGATCACCACATCAGATGACGAAATGGAGAATGGCAACATCATTAAATAACTCCCAAAGTACAATATGACGTTGTTATTGTTGTTGTTAGGAGCCACCATGTAGCTGCAGACCCATAGCGACTGTACACACAGCAGAATGAAAAACTGCACACCCTTGAAGTGGTTCCTATGCCAAGCCCATCATTGCAGCCACGGTGTTAACCCACACCCTTGAAGGCATTCCTGCCCTTCCACTTTACCAAGCATGAAGTCCTTCTCCAGGGACGGTCTCTCCTGACAATGTGCCCGAAGTCTACAAGACAAAGGCTCGCCATCCTTGCTGTTAGGAGCCCCAGCAGTACTCGTTCCAAGACAGATGGGTTTGTCATCTTAGCAGTCCACGGTCCTTTCAATATTCTTCTCCAGAGCCGTAATTCCAATGCATCCATTCCTTTTCTGCTTTCCTTTTACATTCCAGATTCAATATAAACCATTAACAAATATGTCTGCCTTTAGTTTGTGCATCTGCCGCCCTACTTCAGTGTTTGCTGCCTGGGCAATTCTGTCTCTCAAGTGTCTCCTTACTTCTATGGTTGGCTTCCTGGCTGGCTAGTCCTGACACCAGATGCTGGAATATGATACTAAAAATAGAAGTCAAAATATGCTGAAAACTTTTCAGTGAGCCTATCATGTAAAATGAAATTCTTAGCATGACCTTTGGAACTTACACATCATTTTCTCCAAATTATCTTTTCAATCACATTTTCTTCCACTCAATTGTTCGCCTTTCCTGTTCTAGACTCAACTATATCCATTCTGGTCCTCACTCACTCCCTCACTACTACTGGGTTGTTTCCAATTCACAGTGAACCACTAGGAGAGACTAGAACTGTGCCTGTGGGTTCTTGAGGCTGCCAGTCTCTGCAGGAACACAGGGTTTCATCCTCCTCTCATAGAACAGTATTCCCCTCATGGGAGAGCATTGCTTGCACACCTTGCTGCGCCCTAAGGATTTGACAGAAATGAATTTGTTTCTTCATTCCAATGACTATGCAGTGCCAGATTACCCAACAATCAAGATAAACACCCGATCACTTGGATTTATTTACTAATCTGGCAAATAATTTTACATTTTTCAGTATCTCAAAAATTCTACTGGCCTTGTCTGCCTCTCAAACCCAAGGCACTTTCCAAAAGAATCAAAGTCTCTTTTCAAATATACAAAGTCTGACAGTGACAGAGTGCTGCCTAAGAATGAGTTTACTGGTGTTTACTTAATAAACTGTAGGGGAAAATTTTTACTGCAGATTAGTAGAAAGAGCCCTGGTGAGTCAATAGTAGGTAGCTGCTAATAGTAGGTAGTTTGAACCCACTAGCTACTTTGTGGATGATAGATGTGGCACTTGGCTGCTTTAAGGGTTTAGAGCAGTGGTTCTCAACCTATGGGTCCTGACCCATTTGGGAGTTGAACGACCCATTGACAGGGGTTTCCAGATTCATAACAGTAGCAAAATTACAGTTATGAAATAGCAACAAAAGTAATTTTATGGTTGGGGGTGATATAGTTAAAGTTTATTGTGCCAACCTGGCTGATAAACACATGTGGGGTTAACTGAAGGGCGGAGAGATAAATGGCTCCAGGAGACTCACCTTTCTAATTCTCAGGTCTCTCGCTTTCTGATGGTTGGAACAGGGACAAATGCCTTAGCCAGTTCCCTGCTTCAGCTGTCAAGGCTCACTTCCTGCAAGACATCCCTGAGGAGAAGCCACATGAACCTACTCCGATGCAGCCCTGGGTGCTGGATCACCTGTGTGGAGAACCTTGCCAGTGCTGAGATGCTTACATGTTCACTGACTCGGCTTTCCTCCTGCGTGTGTTTCGTGAGTTGGAGGAGGATTTTGTAGATTGGTGTTGGATATATTGGCTAGTGTTGGGCTTTTGGGCTTGGGAAGCCCTGGGTTGGGATGCTTTCTTGATGTGCCCTTACTCTTTATATAAAACTCTCATATATATGAGTTTCTGTGGATTTGTTTTTCTAATGTACCCAGACTAACACGGGGGGTCATCACAACATGAGGACCTGTATTAAAGGGTCACAGCATTAGGAAGGTTGAGAACCACTGGTTTAGAGCCTTGGATGGTTCTATGTGATAGTACAACTATGTTATAGTTCTACTCTGTCCTATATGGTTGCTATGAGTCAGAATAGACTTGATAGCAGTAGGTTTGGGTTTTCTCTTTTGGACAAGTCACAAATATGTTCATGTTCATGTTATTTATTGAATAATCTATCCCTGTAGATCAGTTACCTTTTCAGTAATGCCAGGTAAATAGCCCCATGATGAAAACTTTACACCAGTACTACAAGGTCTCACCCTTAAAAAACATGCTAAATTTTGATTGCCTTGAAAGGCAGTAGCCTGAAAGAATCTTTGGAAATATCTCTCTGCAGCAGATCATCTCTCATATGAAAATGAGGAACACTTAGAATTGAAAAGAGTTAAGATTTAACTCTGAGTAGTCGACACTGTACTTTGGACATTTTATCAAGAGAGATCAATCACTGGAGAAGATAACACGCTAGATGCTAGGCAAAGTGGAGGGGAAGCTAAAAAGAAGCCCCTTGATGAGATGGATTGACCCAGTGACTGAAAAAAATGGGCAGAATCATAAAGATAGCTGTGAGGAAGGTGCTGGACTGGGCTGTGTTTTGTTCTGTTGTACGGACGGTCAGAACCGACTCAATGACAACTAACAACACTAATATCCGGTGCTGGAGAGGATGAGGGAATACAGGTAATCTCATACTGCCTGTCTGGTTTAAATGAAAGTAGCTTTCTTAGAAAATAACTGCACAAAATGCATCAAAACAAAGCATAGGAAATGCCACATAAAGTTTTCAAAAGGTGCCAATTATGCATGTAAAGATAAATATACTAGGACTGCCATAGAAGCTGGTAAATGGTCTAGAATCCCCAGTAATGGATGATATATTAATTACACCATGTTAAATTTAAAATAGAAAACTCCACATAGTAATAGAAAAAATGATGATTGATAAGGAAACTGATTCCTAAAATATTTTCAAGTGAAAATAGATTAAATATAACATATATGTCATGTTATATAATACATATGATTTGCATGTATATATCCATAGGTAGAGTTCAGAATGGTAAACCAAAATCTTTGAGGGATAGAAATATTTGTGATTCACTCATGGTCTCACCTCCCAAACAAGTTCTACATGGACAAAATGGAATTAATTCACAGGGGGATTATACAAAAAAAGAGAATTGACTGGCATTCCTCCTTTTCAAAGATAACATATAATCTAGAATCAATGGTATTGAAGAAGAAATCCAAGTGGCATTGAAAACATTAGTGATAAACAAGGCTCCAAAAATTGATAGAATATCAACTGAGATGTTTCAGCAAACTGATGCATCACTAGGAGCACTCACCCATCCTGTCACAAAATGTGGAGTATGGCTAGCTGGTTGCAGTGAAGGGAAGGTATTTGCTACAGCTCTCCTATTCCTAGGCTTTGTAATGCCAGCAAATGACAGGGAAGGGCATGAAACAGATACAGAGGACTCTGAGCAGGAGATTGGTCGGTTTCACTGTTTCTCTGGGTGTAAGTGAGACTTCTCAGAAGCATGACTTGCAGAAGGCGGAGCCCTTCTTATCTCGGAGCCCTGCATGGAGAAGTGGTGGCAGGAGACACCCAGAGCCAAAGCATCTTGCTTGCCAGTTCCCATAATGAGTGCAGCTTTGGGCAGGAGGCTGACTAGCAGAATGAGGAGCCATAGGGCATTGATCAACACTAAAGGAACTTTGTAACACTTACCTGAGCAGGGAAAAGTCCAGGGACCATGTGACTGAGAGGCGGAGAGACATGCCGACCAGCATGTCTGGGAAGAGACTATGCACAAAGGACTGTACCCTTAGGGTTTTCTGATCCTGATTTGATGTAACCTGTTAACTTTCCCAATCAGCCCTCATAATGGTGAGTATTGAGGGTGAGCTGTGGGTGGCCATGGCAACAGATTATAAAAGCAGCAGAGAAGTGGAGTGCCAAAGAAGGGACTGCTGATGTTGGAATAGGTTCAGAAAGACGGAAGATAGAGGTATGTCTTACCTCTGTCTTGCAGCAGTAGGCCTTGAGATATAGTGAAGTTGATTCCCCTCCCTCTGAAGCTGGAGGAGGCCGGACATGGCTCTCACACCATCCACTGGTGAACAGACTGGAACAGATCCACATTTGTACCCATTCCAAAGAAAAGTGATATAACAGAATGCAGAAATAATTGAACGATACTATAAACATAGTGAAACCATGGCGCATCAGTACATTCACAGAACTTCCAGAAATTCAAGCCAGATTGGAATGAGGACAAGGCAGGAAGGACATCGTTCCTGACATCAGATGGATCTCAGTTGAGAGTGGAGAATCCCAGAAAGAGGTAATTGTGTTTCATTGACTATGTGGATCATAACAAACTATGCACAGCACTGAGAAGAATGAGAATTCCAGAATACTTCATTGTACTCATTTGGTACCTGAACATGGACCAAGAAGTACCAGCAGTTGTTTGAACAGAACTAGGAAATACTGCACAACTTAAAATCTAGAACTGTGTGTGTCAGGATTTTATGCCTTTGCCATACTGATTTAATATATAAACTAAGCAAATAACCCAAGAAGCTGTACTATATGAAAAAAAGTGACATTGGGATTGGTGCAGTTTTCAAGAACAATCTACAATATGCAGGTGACCTAACTTCGATTGCTGAAAGTGAAGACTTCAAGCATGCATTGATAAAGCTTACAAATTGAATTCTTCAGTGTGGAATGCACTTCTAATAAGCAACACTATGACAGAGAAAAGATTGAGGTTGTCAAGAATGTCACTGTACTTGGATTGCAATCAATGTCCGTGGAAGCAGCAGTCAAGAAATCAAAGGATGGACTTCACTGGGCAGATCTGCAAAATATTTCTTTAATATGTTAAAAATCAAAGATGTCACTTTTAGAACTCAGGTGTGTGTGGTCCACGCCTTTGCGTTTTCAATTGCCTCATATGGATGAGAAAGCTGGGCAATGAATAAGGAAGACTGAAGAAGAATTGATGCTTTTAACCATGGCTTGGGGAAGATCATTGGACATGCCATAGACTGCCAGAAAAAAATGGGCACATATGCCTTTAAAGAATTGTAACCAGAGTGATCCTCAGACATGAGGGTGGTGAGACTTCATGTGGTAACCTATACTTTGGATATATTATCAGGAGGGATCAGTCCAGGGTCACTGAAAAAGAGGAAGGCCCGCAGTGCGATGGACTATGCGATGGACAATGCGATGGACTGACACAGTGGCTGCAATGATGAGCGCAAGCAGAGGAGCGGTTGTGAGGATGATGCACGGCTGGGCAATGTTTCATTCTGCTCTGCTTCGGAATCGACTTGACAGTGCCCCAGAATAACAACCCACATGTGCGTATTTCTTACGTGAGATTATACAGTATTTCTCCTGTTGTGACTGATTTTTCCCCTACTCAGCACGTTTTCAAATTGAATCCATGGTGTGCCAGGTTTAGCCTTTTTATTCTCTAATTTGCCCTTATGAAAAAAATCAACAAAAGTGATCGTGCTACATATCTTAAATGATGTACAAAAGATGTAATCTTTCCACAAAGATTTCTGAAGACAAGGTTACCTTTGGCCAGTGGATTATTTTCTGATCCCTTTTTCTTTTGACTGGATCAAAGCTCTCGGTGTGGCAGAGGGGTCCTTCCACCCGGTCTGGTAGCGTCACTCTGGGTTGGCTGGGACCTGGTGGCAGGGAGCTGTCATGTGAGACAGGAATTCCTTGTAATGCAGCAACGATGTTCTCTGAAAGTACAGAGAGCGTTCTCTGCAATTCCGTACTAGTTTTTCTGCATGACCATTTCATTTAGACATCCAAACCCAACTTACTGTGGAGTTGATTCCGACTACTCAGAGCTTCCCACTAGGATAGAGCCCCCAAGACTGCCAGCCTCGACAAGGTTGTGAATACCTTACGTCTAAAGGGGCTGATGGTCACATCTGTCTTCGTTGGAGAGGCCGGTGGGCTTGAGCTACTGACCTTTCAGTTAGTTCCAGACTTGAGCTGCTGTGTCACCAGGGGACCCTTTCAGTTTGGCGAAGATGCATTATTTTGCCACTCTGTTAATATTTATTGATGGATATGATTTTATAAAAACCTCTCAGAAATGTGTTAGGTTTCATAAAAGGACATGACATCAGTGACTACACTTAAATATTAAAAATTAAGAGCTTCAAATGTCTAGTTCATATCCATATCTTGTTTTTCTGGTAATATAAGTTATCATATGAATTGCTTTCCCATCAACTGACAAAATTGCTACTCGTGTTACTATCTATATAGTAAAACTTCACTTATTTTACTTAATGATGATGTAAAATCAATTTAATTATGTCCTTTAGAAGAATTCTGAAATTGGTATTTGCTCTGGATACACTAATGCAAAACATTTGAATTCAAATTTGCTCTTGCATATAATCTTCCCCTAAAAGGTCTTGTTTTTTTCCCCCCCTTACTCTATTATTGAAGGGGGGGCCTGGTTTTTTTTTCTTATTTAAGGGGATCGAGTTATTTTCCAACCAGAATATGTGATAGAGATTTTTTTAGTATGACATGAAAAATTGATGCTTTTTTTTCCCAGACAACTAAGGTACTGTTTCTACTGACACCACCCCAACCTAAATACATGCTTTTCAGCCATGGGTGGGTGAGGGTGTCTTAGTTCTCTAAGATAGATGTGGTGGTGATTGCACAATGCCCCTTGATATGATTGAATGAATGAGCTACTCAATTGTATGATATGTAAATTATGTGCCAATAAAATTGTTGGAAAAACAAACGAACATGCTCTTCAATGTAGAGCTACTGCTTCGCTGCACAATGGTGACTTCTCTGCTGTGATCTAGATGGTGGTCAGTTTGAAACCACCAGTAGCTGCTGGAGAGAAAGACAGGGTTTTCTACTCTGGAAAACACTTACAGTCCCAGAAACCCACAGGGGTCACTATGACTCAACCTTGACTTGATGGTAGCGAGTTTGTTTGTGAGATCAATAGTTTATGTGTTGACTCTAACGTGAAAAATCAGCATTTCCGACTATAATTACCAACACCACAGGGTGGAGCACCTACATGAGTTGATCAAGGTGAATGATTAAAGTAAATCACTAAAGAAAAACTAGGAGGAGGATAAGAAAGACAGTTTATTTACTATTATGCAAAACCCAATCAATACTCATAATGGATGTGAGGTAGCTTACAATAAATTATACCAGCATAATGTATACGCTTCGTAAAACAATAATAAAAACAATAATAAAAATCAAGAGGCTAGCATAAAAAAGGGAAGAACAAAGTCTCAGATGATGCCTATGATCAAATGTATTTTTCCATATTTTTCTTATATTCAAAAGCGAAAGGGAGACACAGTAGGTCAGAGTGCATTGGCTATCAAAGAAAAAGATGTTGAATTTTCAGGAGCGAGTAACATTTTGATGCCTCTAAATTTAGGAGACATTTATTGAGTGTGGGTCTATATTTAAAAGATGCTGAATGATATAATTGACCCAATTAGAATGCCATCAATTCTGCCATCAGTGAAGCCGCGGCGCAGAATAGAGTTGGCCCTGTGGATTTGTGAGACTAACTCTTTACAGGAGTTGAAAGGCTCCTCTTCCTGACACAGAGCAGCAAGTGGTTACAAACTGGTGACCTTGCAGTCAGTAGTCCAATAGGTAATCTACTACACCACCAGAACTCTGTATGTCCGCATGTGGAAGCTCTGCATGGGTTAACAGGCAGTTGTGCAAACAGAACAGGGAATACTACATGGTTTAAAAGCAAGAAAGATGTGTGTCAGGATTGTGTCCTTTCATGATACTTGTTACATCTGTATGCTGAGAAAATAATCAAAGAAGCTGCATTATATGCAGAAGAATGCATTATCAGGATTGGAGGAAGAATTATTAACCTTCAATATGCAAATGACACAACCTTGCTTGTTGGAAGTGAGGAGTACTTGAAGCACTTGCTGATGAAGATCCAGGACTGGAGCCTTCAGTATGTATTACAACTCAATGTCAAGAAAACCTAAATCCTCACAACTGGATCAATAAGTATCATGATAAATGGAGTAAAGGTTGAAGCTATCAGGGACTTTGTCTTGCTTGAATTTATAAACAATACTGGTGGAAGCAGCATTCATTGGGTGAATTCATTGCATTTGGTAAATATGCTTCAGAAGCCCCTTTTAAAGTTTAGAAAAGCAAAGGCATTGCTTTGAGGACTAAGGTGCACCATGCTGTTTATAATTACCTCCTATGCTTGTGAAATTAAGATATGGAATCAGGTCGACTGAAGGAGAATTAATGCATTTGAATTGTGGTGCTGGTGAAGAAGATTGAAAGTGCCACGGACTGCCAAAAGAACAAGCACATGGATCTTGAAAGAAGTACAGCCAGAATGCTCCTTAGAGGCAAGGACGGTGAGGCTTCCTTTGGCCTACTTTGCACATGGTATCAGGAGAGACTGGTCTCTGGAACAAGACACTGTGTTTGGCAAAGTAGATGGGCAGCAGCAGAAAAGAGGATGATCCTTCACAAGATAGGTTGACATCGTGACTGCAACAATGGTTTTAAACATAAGCAATTTTGAAGATGGCACAGGACAGGATAGTGTTTAATTCTGTTGGACACAGGATCACTATGACTTGGAACTGACTCGATGAACCTAAGAAGAACACTATCAATTAGAATGCCACTTTCCCCATAAAGTCTTCTCTGATTTCGCTCCCTTTTCTTGAAAATGACTTTAGAAACTTAGCTTTTCTCTTGTTGTTGTTTTTCTGTAGCACTTTATAGGGCTTATATTCATATTTTTAATAATTATTATCGACAACTTATTTTATTATCTCTGTTCGATGGTGATAGGTCTTCCATCCCTGCTCTGTCTTTATTAATGAAAACAATTCTCATTTGTTGAGTGCTTTTATCAAGTGGAAGGATCCCTGGAGGCACAGTGACTAAAGTTCTGGACTTCCAAACAAAAGCTCCATGCTTGGAACCCACTCAGATGCTCTGTGGGAGAGAGGTAGCAGTCGGCTTCTATGAGCATTTACGACCTTGGGAACCCTAGGCTGTTTTCTTTGGAAATCCTCTGGGGCAGGTTATCATTTGTCCTTACAAAGTCACTATGATTTGGAATTTACTCAGTAGTATTGGGTTGTTTTTTGTTTTTGTTTATCAAGTAGCAGACATCAGACAAGGCTTTGCACTATTTGCCTCATTCAATCTCCACAATGCCTTCTGAGGCAGATAGTGTTAAATTCATTGTTTTGTGGACAAGCAAATCATGATTTGAAGAAAACGAAAAGAGCACACTCAAAATATTACATGCAGTGTCTGATGGACTAGAACCCCTGTCTGAATGATTGCAGAAGAACATGTCTCAATTGGTACGTCAATTCTAGGACGTGTCTTTTGTTTTTTTCTTTTCATTACCAGGATCTGTGGCACTGTCGGCGTGTCATACTGTGGTGGCTTGAGGGTCCCCATGTTTTATACACCCCCACAGTTGTCTATGGTGGACAGGTGTTAGTGGAGCATCCAGACTAAGATTAGGAAGAAAGGCTTGGTGGTCTACTTCCAAAATTTAACCAATGAAAGACTTCTGGATCACAATAGAATACTATGCAGCTTGCTTCCTCAGGAGGCCTAATTTCCAGGGCGAGGATATTGTGCTTGGTGAAATAGAGGCTTGAGCACAAGGGAGACCCTGGGTGAGGAGAATTTTCAAAACAGCTGAAAACGTGGATTGAATCATGCTGATAATTGTGAAAAATGATTCAGTCAGGCAGCATTTTATTCTGCTTTACCCAAGTTTTCTATCAGAATTGGCTCTGTAACAGCTGTCTATATCTAAATGAGACTATATATACTCGTATACCTGTTGGTCTCTTAAAACCTTCTGCTTAAAGAATAGAAATTAAGTTTTAGACTCCCAACATCCATTTTACGGGACTGAAAGGAGGAGGAGGTGGGGAAGGCTACTGTAAGATGAATCGGCTACTGTTTTGTAGTCACCCCATCCATCCTGCTATTGCACGGTCCCTTCTAAATCCTCGGATGTAGAACTCACGAATGTTGTATCTGTCGGTCAGGTTACACGAAGCTGTGTTGCAGGCATCAATGATCCTGGGATTTTACAGCTATAAAGGGATCTGCTTACACTGAATGTCTGTCTTGTTTGGCCTGTGACTCTACTTCCTGTGATGGTTACAGCTGTGTTGGGCCTCACAGAGAAACAGCTTCTCCCTGGAACACGGGTGGCTTGGGAAAGAGGGAACAGAGACTTGGTACACATGAGCTGATTCTGAATCGTCTGGCTCAGCGTTGACACACATCATTCTGCCCGCATTTCACATTGGTCAAAGCAAGTCGCACAAACACTTGGGCGTTCTACAGGGTTTCGATGCGTAAGTCTCCCTCTGGAAGGGACACACAAGTCACAAGACCAAATTTAATGCCAACAGAGCTAAGATTTATAATTTTCCCAGAGGGAGGGAAGCCCAAAGGAGGGGCAACAAATCTTATTCATAGCAATACAATCTGCCATACTTGTACATTGCCTTGGTACAGCCTGCCTAGTCTACAGCTTTCATACCACCTGGCAAAGCCACAGCTGTTTACAGTGAAGCAAGCACAGCCTCATGTAAATTACCATGAGGCAGTGTCAATGTCACTGATGAGGATAAGGGCATTAACTGATGTCATGATTATAATTTCTTCCCATGTCTTTCTGCAAGCCGACCTGGCATTTCATAGAGAAACAGAGGCCCAGGTATCAGAAGCATGTACTTTGGAGTCTGTCACATCGGCATTCAAGTCTGAGCTTCACCATATACTTTCCTGTGAAAACAGGCAATTCTCTTAGCTGTGTGCTTAGATAATCGGAACTGTGATCAACAACTAGCAACAGTGATTTTATATTTTCTTCCATCACCTCATTTCTTGTTATAATTTAGCTTATTTCCTTATGCGGAGACTTACATATAGTTAGACATTGGTATTATCTCAGGCCTAACCTCAGCCCCAGCCTCCTCAAATTCTCAGGTTTTTTTTTTAAACCCTGTGAAGTCAACCTATTTTCCTTAATAGATCATGAATCCTAATTGCTATGCCAACTTATGTAGAGTCTTTATATTTTCCTCAAGGAGCACAAGGGAAAATCAGCATAGCTAGGGTGATATGAAGAATATTAAACACAGTGGGGAGGTTGTTTCCTTCCTTTGAGAGTGATACACACAAGGGAGCTTCAAAAAGGCTGTGGAAAATGGAATAAACAGATAATGGAATTTTTCCCACAGTTTCTAAAGCCCTCTAGTATTTATAGCGGATTTCATTAGCTATCTTGTACTGCTGAATTATCATTCTTTTGAAGTACCAGTTAACTGAGAGTGGAAGCAGTAGGACAAGAAAACAGAGACTCCAAGAGCCAGGAATGGCCTCTGTTGTCCAGCTCCTTCTCCCTGGGCAACGTCTCTTAGGAAGAGGCTTGATAATTCTTCAATGGGGAACTCCATCTTCTTTTTGTTCCTCCTTTGAGACTAAGCACCAGAGGCCTAAACTACAGGCTATTGCCCTGGCATCCCAGGGATTGCCCTGTCTTGTGTTGGTGAAGGATTCTTTTTCTAGATCACTTGTGAGTTTCATAGAACCATATAATATCACCTCTGCATTTTCAGTGACATAGATGCAATGAGCATATTATCCTGATTTAATTCAGGCAAATTAAACCAAGTGAAAAGAGAGGAAATGTTATGTGTTGATACTCAAATGTTGACAAGTGTATCATAAGTAATATTTGTTTTTCCTTAGGTACATCATGGTGTTAACGGGAGAGATGGGAAAATGAAATACCGTATATACTTGAGTACAAGCCGAGATTTTCAGCACATTTTTAATGAAGTTTTTATGGTAAACTTAGGTGTCTCGGCTGATATTTGGGTTGGCTTGTACTTGAGTCCATATGGCTGGGTCGGCTTATACTCGAGTATACACAGTAACCTGAGCTGGATCGTGCTTTTTGTTAACTGGATCAATGAGTGACACTGATCATGGACTCGCTGGAATGCTCGGTAACTAGGCTCCCAGTTTATGGTGGTGGAGAGGGTGGGGAAGGAGAAATAAGTGACAATAAATTTATAGGCCATTGAGCTAGGTAAATATGGCAAAACATTAAATATATATGCACATAATGACCTGGAGAAGAGCAAGGAGGAAATTTTTATATCTGACTGAGCAAAAATACAGACAAGGTCTGCTTACGTGTTCGTTACTGATGTGGATCATATGCTTACAGAATGTGGGAGTAAGGGATTCTTGCTACGGTGGCTGAAGCAGTTGATGACTTTGGTTTATGAATTGTCTTTGGGTTGGTTTCTGGGAAGCCACAGACTTGGGTGAAATGTGCAGATAAGCATCACTGAATGTCAATTAAGACAATATCCAACTCCACATAGATCCATGGTTCCATAAGGAGCTTTTGTTTTGTTTTAAATGGAAAGCAATTCTTCCTTTATTGATTATTTAACCTCTATTGGTTTACAGACCCCAAACCCAGACTCTTATAGCATTGGACCATGCATGGAATATAGGTGTGGTAGAAACCATGTCTCTAGATGTAAGTTCTTGGCGGCTCTGGGCTCCTCCTGCTGCCTAGGCTGCTAGAACAGCAATGGAGGATGGGCACATTTCACTTCTACCTCCCTCGCTTCATCTCACACTGCTGCTGCTGCACCAAGTTCCTCTAGCCCCTAGACACGTTCAGAGATGGCAACAGCAGCAGCAGACCTAGTTGTGATGAGATGGACCAGAAGTGTGCTCTGGTAAAGGTTTAATATCATGGTTTCACTATGTTCAAATCATATAATATCCCACTTATCAGAATATATCATGGATGTTAATTGATGCATGACTATACAGTCTACATGGAAGGTGTAAAAATATCTTTCTTAAGAAGACTCTTTTAAAGATTGTACAATAACTGAGTGCTTGCCTACTAGCCAGAAGGTCAGTATTTCGAATCCACTAGCCACTTCATTAAAGAAAGATGTGGCAATTTGCTTCTGATGGTCAGGAATTCAGGCCTATTTTGGCAAGGAGGTCTAAGTCCCACTTCCAGCGAATACTTGTTGTGTGCAGCTGTCACTGTCTGTCTGTGAAGTCTTGTGCACTCGTTGCCGTGATACTGAGGGAAGAGGCTACGGAGAAGTTTGACATCATTCACCAGAGCAAGACCAGCTGAAGAACTGAAGAACAGCTCATTAATTGCTCATGTGCGATTTTAAGGTGAAGCTGAAGATAATTAAGACAACTCCACCAATAAGAACTGGAGCATATCTGACCTGAATTTAGAGACCATCTCAAGTACATATTTCATTCATTGAACATTAATGACTGAGGATCAAACTAGTGTTTGAATTGACATTCCCTGCAATGGTCTCAAGGCAAGGGCCAGTTGTGAGGATGGCACAGGAATGGGCTGTGTTTTCTTCTGTTGTGCATAACATCCATGTGGGTTGTACCTGACTTGATGGCACCTAATAACAGCAACAATAAAAACAACAACAACAAATTGATCTCTAGGTTCTAATATCCATAGCAATGAACACAGAATTCACAAACAAAATTCACGCTCAAAGTGTTTATTAAGAAAGATAATAAATGCTCATTGAGAAATGCCGAGGATTGACTAGTTTATCAGGACATTGTCACAAAGTTGTCTCATGTCTGCTAATAAATGTCTGAAGTTGTTGACTGCTGTAAGCAATCATTGCTATAAACCTCAACCCGAAGGCATTCAGTTTCAGCTCGATGGATCAGCAAGTCCAACTTCCCCGATTAAGTGCCCAGAGACCCCCTGCGCTGGAAGTTACTACCCTGCACAAAAGCACTGATATTTACATGCTCTGTGGGTTGGGAAGGCCATCAGTCTGCCCCATGCTCTCATTCCTCGTTCGCCTGTTGCTCCTCTAATGTTATACCAGTCACGTGGATCTAGGGACTTCACTGTGCAGGGATCCTGGGTCCAGAGGACACACTCCACTCCCGGATCTTGATGGTAAGGAGATCCCTTCTCCTGCTTCTCAGAGGGCACATTTTATACACAGCAGGATGCCACTTCAGGGAATCCTGTTTGAAATTACAAGTGAATCCTACCAGTATCTTTTCTGACCTTCTTACCAGATCCATAGGATGTCTGAGTTAGAGACTTGGGCTAGAAGAGCCACAGTAAATCATTCACAGCCTCTGCACAAACAAATTGTGGGATGATACCAAAGGCACAATGTACCAAGAAAGCAAAAGCGCCTTAAAAAATAGGCGAGAAAGAAAAAAGGAGGCCACGTGAATGTCAGAAGAGACTGCAAAACTGGTTCTTGAATGTTCACCAAATGTGAGTGGGGAAAGACGAATAAACCAGCTGAAAAGATTTCAAACAAAAGTATTTTAATGAAATGTCCACAGACCTGGAGATAGGAAACCAAAAGGAAATAATATACACAGTATTTCTCAAGCTTGAAGTGCTGATGATAAAACTCCAGCTTTGAGTTACAATATTGAAGACTTACATGAGCAAAATATTGATTGAAATAGGAGGCATCAAGAAGATAGAGCATAAAGAGTCATTGACCAAAAAGAATTGGATGATGATGAACTATTTCAGGAAGTAGCATACGATCAAGGACTGATGGTCCCGAGGGAAGAAGTTGTGCAGGCTGGGTTGACTAGAGAAACAAATTCAGAGACATTCATACTGTGTAAGAGAACTTTATATCAAGGAGTGGTTATCTATCAAGAAAAGGATCCCAGCCCAGTCCAGATCAAGTCTATAAGTCTGATACTAGTCCATAAATCCCTGTTGAGACTCACATAGTCACAAACAATTTTTTCAGAGTACAGGAAGATCACAGGCCAGTTGTAGATCCAATGGTGCTATCTCTGGCAGCTCTCTGAGTGAATCAACAGCAGGAAGGTGATGGAGAGAAGGACCTGTGACTTGATTGGCAAAGTAAACTCCACCCACATGTTCCTACAGGAGCCATATTGGCACCAAAAAAGTTAACAATCATAGAAGTCAAAGTTGCACTGAGGCATGGATGTAAACCAGGGTTGCAGGAATCGACAGATTACCCATTGAGAAGCTCCGAAAACTGAATGCAACCCCACAGCTCTCACGCATCTATGTGGAGAAAATTGAGAGACAGTGACCTGGCGGACAAACTGGAAGAGATCTATATCCGTGCCCTTTTCAAATAAAGTTGATCCAACTGTATGCAAAAATAATTACATGGTTGCAACAGTACACTGAAAAGGATTGCCAGAAATTCAAACCTAATTCAGAAAAGCAGATGTAATCATTGCTGATGTGTGATGAATCTTAACTACAAGCACAGAATTAAAAAAAATGTTCACCTTTGTTTCATTGTGCTAGGGAATTCAACTGTGTGGATTACAACTAATTATGAATAACACTTTGAAGAATGGGAGGTCCAGAACACTTAATTATGCTCATTCAGTACCTACAAATAGACAAAGAAGCATTTATTAGACCAGAACAAGAAGCTACTACATGGTCTAAAATCAGGAAAGGTTTATTTCAAGATTATATTCCTTCACCATACTTATTATTTTTGTTATTTGCTGACTGAGTAATCTGAGAAGCGATATATATATATATATCGCTTTTCATATATATCATGGCCACAAAGGATCCAGTTAAAAAAAAAAGGGCAGAAGACATGAATTCACTAAAGATGACATCCAGGAGGTAAACCATCATATGGAAAAATAATTGAGATTATTAGAAGTGATAGTTAGGTTTATTGTGCCAACCTGGCCAATAGGAACATGTGGGATTAATCAGGTTGCAGTTTGATTGGAGGGCAAAGAGATAAATGGCTTGTCAAAGCCTGCCCCCCACCTCTATTGCTCTCTGGTGATTAGAGTGTACTGCTGCTCTAGCTAGTTATCTGCCTCAATCTGTGAGCTACACTACCTGTGGGACAAGCCAGCACATGGATCATGTCACTAGAGCTTGAGGTTCCTTGGAGACCTGCTTACCATGCTGCTGGTGCGTACATTGCTTGAGCTTGAGGCTGGTGGATCCTGTCGCCTTGCATTGCTTATGCTCGATATCCCATCCGGGTCTGCTTCCCTATGCTCCTGAGCTACTGAGTATTGGTGACCCATCCTGCTGTTAGTTTCCCGGGGACAGACTCTGCTTGCCTTGCCTGAGGGAGGATGCCTCTCTCCACTTCCTTGACCTTGGACCCAGCAGCCCACATGGGTTGAAGGACTTTCAGTATATTAACTCTTCCACGGAAGTGAGTTGAACTGAACCCTCTGTACTGCTCTGTGGACTAATTAGCGGTTATATTCCTTCTTGCTGTATAAATCTATCCTCATACATCTATAATCATAAGTGTCCTGGGTTTGCTTCTCTAGAGAACCCTGCTTAACACATTAGCTGAAAGAGAAATACAAATTAAAACAATAATGAGATACCACTTCATGCCATCCCTGAGAGAAAAATCTGAAAAAAAAAACAAACAAAACAAGACAAAAACAACAGCAGAAACTAACAAATGCTGAAGAGGACATGGAGAGATTGGACCACTCATCCATTGCTGATGGATTACATAATTGTACAGCCATATGACCCTGAACTCTCTACTCTGTATATACCAAAGAGATAAGGAGCAATAAATGAAATAACAAAAGCACACCCGTGTTTGTCACAGTGCTGTTGCAATAGCAAAAAGAGGGAAACAACCAACCAAAAGTCCATTGTGGAGGAACGGTTAAACAAACCCTGTGACTCCGTACCACGGGCATAAACACAATCATGAAGCTGTCGAACACCCTATGATTTGGATGGATTTGAAAGACATTATGCTCAATAAAGTTAGTCAGTCCCATAAAGACAAATGCCTCATTACACTACTATTATTTAAAAAAAGAAATAACCTAAAAAACTGTTTTTCATAACAAAAGATGAAAACGTTGAAGGCTATGGTGATGGCGAGAGGTGAGGGGAGCAAGGGGCAGAGGCATGAGGAGAGGGAGAGGATTAGTGGGGGGAGGGGGAGACAAAGCCACAGACACAGGCAGAGGGTTTTCTGGGATACTGGCAGTGTTCTTATGAGTTGAGCTGTGCTCTTGTGCCTTGCATGCTCTTCCCTGTGTGTGTTACAGCACACACACACACACACACACACACACACACACACACACACACACACACACACACACACTAGTCTTCATACCAGACTTTGCTTTGGAGAAGTTAGGGAAAGAGAAGGAAAAAAACCACCACCACCAACAACAAAAACAAAGCCAAACTATAAAAACAAAAAATGTCTTTCACGAAATGGCAAGAGAAAGATGAGCTCAGAGCAAAAGAAAAAAAGAAAAACATGGCATAGGATTGACTGCAAACTCATGATCAACCTGCAAAATCGATAAGCACAACATGGCTGAAAGTCAAAAGGACCTTCAGCACTTATTGATGAAGAGCAAAGACTGCAGGTTTTTAACGTGGCTTGTACCTCAACATAAAGAGAACCTGAACCCTCATAACTGGGCAAATAAACAGCATCAAGCTAAGCAGAGAAATTATTGAAGGTGTCAAGGGAGTTGACGCAGGAGCAGTGAGAGAGCACTCTCTGGTGAAGCAGAGGATTACAAAAAAGAGGAAGAACCCTCTCCTACATAAGCTGGAGTGACATGGTGGCTGCAACAAAGGACTCAGATATAGTAGCGATTTCGAGGATGGCACAGGACTAGGCAGTGCTTTGTTGTGTCGTATGAATCGGAGTCAATTCAGCAGCACCTAGCAATGAGAACAAGTAACCTAGAAAGGGAAGGGAAAATGGGTTGGAAGTAGGTACTGTGGGAGTCAACATGGAATGTTGGGAGTCACGAAGGTCTTGAGTAAGCCGGGTGCTTGTGTGGGACATGGCGGAACAATGGTAACACACACTGTGAGCCTGGCTATCGATATATACTTGAGTCTACCATAATTTTCAAGTGAATTTTCTGTTATATTCTACTAGAAAATAGTAAGTACCATTTCCAGCCTTCTGTTATGTGCCAGTGTATCAAGGTTTACAGAGTAGATAAATATAATAAGTATGATAAATATACCAAAAACAAATAGACTGTCATTAAGCCATATATCATTGTTAACCTATTGTTACTCAATATGTGCTATTGAGTCTATTGTGACTCAGGGTTATCCTATGCACATAGAAAGAAACACTACCCAGTCCTGGGCCATCTCTAAAATTGTTGTTATGTTTGAGCCCATGTTGCAGTCACTGGATTGATCTATTTGTCCAAGGTCTTCCTCTTTACTGCTGCCCGTCTACCTTAGCAAGCATGATCTCTTTCCTTTTCCAGGGACAGGCCTTTCCGGAGAACATGTCCTTGTCCTATTTTTCAGAATCTGTGCAGATTTAGACTGCTTGCCTGTACCGCGTCCATCTCTGTTCTCTCTCTCCCCCTTTGTTTATCTCTTTAGATAGCACAACAAGCAGCCCAGGTCGTTGAATGGCATTTCCTCTGGTGAATCTGTCTTAAACAAACAAACAAAACCCATTTTCCTTTCAGAGAGATTCCAATCCACTGAGGTTGTACTCAGGGGTCCCTCTGGAGTCTTCTGAGCACTCAGTGCTTGGGCTGGCAAATGGTTCTGGGCTGCCTCTGTGTGTCTTGGCGGCTAGATCCCTTAATCCTTCTAACTGCACTCTGCTGAAATGCACTAGTCCTGCATGACCGTATTCTTTGAACCCCTTTCTACAATGCCAAATTCAATAACATCACCTGGCAGAGCCAAGCTGCCTCTGAGCTTGTCTGGGCTTCTTTCATTTCATAGCACATATTGCTTCTGTTTGTTTGATTTCTTCTGGAGAATTTAATACTGGGTGGAATCTGAATTTTGCAAAGAAAATTGATTGAATTCAAATTACTTGTGTGTAACAAAGACCATTGCCCTGCTAAATTGCTATTTACACCATTAAATATAAACTCAGATGCCTTTGGTGAGGCTAGTACAATAATTACCGAACCCTCACCTAATGCATAAATGGGAGAACTTAAATTGAAAACCCAAAGTGTGAGGTAGGTGAGATGAACTTTCATAAGCAACTGCTCAGAGTTCCTCCATTTCACCTCACAAATCTAAGCAAGAAAACAGTCAATAATATATTACTGGAGTTCTTTTTTACATAGTGTTCCATAAATTGACTTGGCCAATTGATTGATATCTAATAGACTTTCTTGAAGAGAAGGTGCAGCATCCAATCAGCTCACAGTCTCCTCCTATCAGGCGGTAGAGAGAATTTGATGCTGGTTAAGAAAGCAAAAGAGCTTAAACCCAAATGCTGCATTCTAAAAATAAAAATTCTGTTAAAAATGGTATACGAAGAATTTCCAGTCCACAATTGTCATCCTCACTATGTGTAGTTTGCAATGGACCTAAACACCCGTTTCAAGCAGCACAGGACCTCAGCCATCTGATAATGTCATATTGTCAAAGAAGCTTATCCGGAATTCTTCACTCATCTAACTTTGTCAGGAAGCCTGCCTTGTATTAGTCAAAGAGTTCAATTATTCAGGAATTATTTTTTTAAATTCACTTTTATTCATTTCTCATCACCAAACAAATCATTATTATTAAAGAGAATCTTTTTTAAGCCTCACCTATTTAAACTAGGAAAGATGCTCTGAATGGAGTGTTGCTGAAAGTCTGGGCGTTTCTTTCTGCTGTCACCTCTGCCTCCAACCCTGCTGGGGTGCTTCACGGGTTCCTCGATACGCTTAATGCCCTGGAATCACAGTTTGAAAACTATGTTGTTGTAGAAGAAACATATAAATAATTTAAATATTCATTGACTAGTGGGAGTTTCCTTTTCTTTTTTTTAAATAACTTTGATAGAGCACTTGATGTATTGTCCCTACCTCTGGCTAGCATGAATGTGTCAGGAACACCCTGAACAACACGTGTTGGTAATGTTGGAGCAGAGTGAGATCCCAGAGTTAGATCTTGCTCTTCAAGGACTGGTCAAGTTCTCCTGGGACATGTTTCCTAGAAAGAGCCAAAGGCTGAGTAGTGGCTAAAGCCTGACATATTAAAAACCAAAGGAAACTCAAGGCAGAAAATGTCAAGCTAATGATTGAATCATGAAATGCTTGTATAGGTCTAAATGTTTTTAAATGTGAAGGGAAAGAAACCAATTCTCTGGAAAATTTAATTGCACCCTCTGTCCCTTGTCCTTCGTTTCCCTTTGTCAACCAGTGATGCCAGTCCTGTTCTGCATACATTAGGGGTGGTAGTAGTCTGTGCCACTTGTCTGTCAATTTGTTTTACTGTGGTGGCTTATGTCCACCACATAGTCCACCATAGCTGAAGTCCATGTCATCAAGATTTCAAATACCAGCAAGGTCACACAAGGTGAATAGGTGTCAGCTGAGCTTCCAGACTAAGAGCAGACTATAAAGAAGGAAAAGATTGCATATTTATGAGAAATAAGTAACTGAAAACCTTATGAATACTAATGGAATATTGTCAAACATCATTATAGAAGATGATTCCCTCAGGTTGGAAGACACAACTGAGGAAAAGTTACCTTCTCAATGTAGACTTGACCATAATGATGGGGATAGAGTAGAACCTTTAACACCTTCATTAGCTGATAGTGAACGCACAACTAAAGTATGAACCTAGGAAAATTGGAAGTCATAAAAAAAGAAAATAGAACATATAAAGATTGGTATCCTAGGTATAAAAGATCTGAAATGGATATGCTTGGCCATTTTAAGTCAGACAATCATGTGGTTTATAGTCCAAGGAATGACAAATTCAGAAAGAATGGTGATTTTACTGGCAGCCTTACCAGATGGAACAGATAGGAATCAAAATGACTATTTGTGAAAGGAAGTTGAAAAGTTCAATGCCATCAGCCAAAATGAGGGCAGGGACTGACCATGAAAGAGGCCATCAATTGCTCATATGCAAGTTCAGGTTGACGTTAAAGAAAAGTAAAACAATTCCAGAAGAATATATATATAATATATAAAATATATCCCACCTGAATTTTGAGAACATCTCAATAGATGCAACTCATTAAACACTAATGACCAAAGACTTGACTATCTTTGGGATGACATCAAGAACATCATACATGAGGAAAGCAAAAGGTTATTTAAAATATAGGGAAGACAGAGAGGCTCAGTGTGGATATCAGAAGAGATTCTGAAATTTTTGTTTGATTGTATAGGAGCTAAAACAAATGGAAAAAATAACCAGGTAAAAGACCTGGAAAAAGAATTTCAAAGAGACAAAGTAAAATGTTATAATGAATGGTGAAAAGACCTGGAATTAGAAAACCAAATAGGAAGAACACACAGCATATATGAAGCTGAAAGAACTGATGAAGTTCAAACCTTGAGTTGCAATATTGAAATAGTCTATGTAAAATATTGAATGATGCAGAAACATCAAGAGAAGTTGCAAGGAATACAGAGAGTCACTATATCAAAAAGAGCTGGTCGACATTCCACCATTTCTGTAGGTAGCATATGAGCCGGAACCAACGGTGCTGAAGGAAGAAATTCAACTTGCACTGAAAGCATTAGCAAAAACAAGGTTCCAGGAATTGATGGAATACTTATTGAAATGTTTCCACAAGCTGATGAAGCACTGGAAGCATTCATACAACTATGCAAGAAATTTAGAAGACATGTACTTGGCCAAGTGACGGGAAGAGATCCATATTTTGCCTTCCAAAGAAAGGTGCCCAACAGAATGCTCATGAGATGCAGCAACATCATTGATATCAGATGCAAGTACGCTTTTGCTGAAGATCATTCAAAAATGATTGCACCAGTACAGTGATGCCAGATATCCAGGGTGGATTCAGAAGAGACATGGAAAAAGATATATCATGGCTGATGCCAGTTGACTCTCGGATACAAGTAGATGATTCCAACAAGGTATTTACTTGCCTTTTAATTGACTATGCCAAGGCATTCGACTATGTGATTCATAACCAACTCCAGAGAGCCTTGAGAAGAATGGGAAACCCAGAATACTTCATTGTGCTCACGTAGAACTTCTAGATGGATCAAGAGGCAGTCATTTGACCAGAACAAGAGAATACCTTAGAAATCAGGACAGATATCCAACAGGATCATATCCTTTTACCATACTGATTTAATCTATATGCTGAGCATATCAGGGATGGTGGTTTATATGAAAGAGAATGTGGCAGCAGGGTTGGAAGGAGTTTTATGAACAACTTTCAAAAGGCCCATTGTTGCAGTCCCTGGAAGAAGGACATTATACTTGATAAGGTAGAAGGTCAGTGAAAAGGAGGGAATGTCATGAAGATGTACTGACACAATGGCTGCAAAAATAGGCTCAAATGTGACAACTATTGAGAGGATGGCACCGAGTGTTTCTTTCTGTTGTGCATGGAGTTGCGACCTCCTGAACTACATCTGATAACAGTGATTTCTAATATAGTGCATGGAAGTAATGCAAGCACACGCATCTTATTTTTCTCTTGATTTTTTTTAATTCCTCTCAAAATGTAAGCAGGGCATTTTGGTGGGTGATTTTAGGGGGGGATGTTGTCTTTTGAAAAGGCAGGAGTGTCTGAGTATTTATTATCTTACTGTACCAGAACTTGTGCTGAAAGATGGGGTTTTCTGCTCCCATACTGAGTTATCACCTGTGGGACTCACAGAGGCTGTTCTCCTGTGCCCTAAAGGACTGCTATGAGTCAGCATTCAATTGATGGGAATGAGTTTGGCTTGGTACCAGTACTTTAGCTTCACATTAAGAACATCTCTCAATTTTATAATTATTAACTAAATACCTAGTGAACTAGATTAACTTATATGGTTGTTGCACTGTTAAACAGTAAAAAGAAACATTAAAATCCTATTTAGTTTTATAAATAATGTTTCCTTTCCCAAACTGCAAGCCTATCTTCTAAACATTCTATCTCAGAAAATATTCCAGTATAGTAACTTTCGTTTTTCCCTCCTAAGTTTTCCTCTTTGGTGCTGGGGAGATTTTCAACAGTCTCAGAAAGCTAATCAACTCTCTCTGCATGAAAGAACTTAATTTTGTTACATATTTAGCATTTTCCATTCTAGAAAATATGAGTTTCTATCTACCTTCCATTTGGATCTATATGAAAGACACAACCTTGCTACAATGAAAAGTTGTTCCTGAAGGTGAATGTGTACAGTTAATTAAATTATTTCATTTGAAATAATAAGAGCACATTCATATTTGGGTTACTCATTCATTCAACAGTATTTATTGAACACCTGTTATGTCCCTGACCATGCAGTAAGTCCAAACTAAAAGAAAACAAGGACATTTTATATCATTACAGAGTTCTCTGGAAATTTCCCAATTTTGCACAGTAGTCTTTTAATTGGCACAGGAGAGAGTTTAAATATAAGGGTAGATGAAATGGCTTAAGTACTATGATTGATCTCAAAATATTGCAAGATAGTAGCTTAGTTTTTTTTTTAAAGAAAGAATTCGTTTATATACCTGACAATGAATAGTGAGGTTGGAGTATGAAACAATATATTATGTGAATAATTCACAGTTGTATTTGTTCTGGTTAGTGAATGCCCTTGCCATATTGGATTTTAGATATTTTGATTGTTGCGCCTGGTTGTTTATCAATTACTTCTCAGATCAGTGAGGTATGTAATTTATTGAAGTCTGTAATGTCACTGTTAAGTCAACCGATCCTGTTACAGCACAGGAGAGTTCCCTTTAGTTACAGCTTAGAAGACTGTAGGACACCCATATTCTCTGACCATCCAGCAGAAATAGAAAACTCTCCCATGGGGCAAAAGGATGACATACAGGAGGCCTCCAGAGAGTAAAACAGTCAATGGAAGGATTCCTTTCTGTAGCCTGGAAGGACGGCAATTCTACCCACATCTTCCTCTTAGTCCGGTGAGACTCCTTTTGGACTTCTGGTCTCTCCAAGAAAGTTAATAGTTATGGGTTGTTGTAAGCCACTAAACTTCTGTAAGTTTGTTGCAGCAGTAATAAGAGATAAATATTTCATCTTGAAACCATTCTTCTTTTTTTATTTAAATACACTTGAAACTAAGTGACAGACACCAGTATATTGTTCTTCTAAATACTTAAAAGCATTCATATGATTAAAATAGTATTTTCGACAATTTTGCTTGAGGTAAAATTAACATAAATTGAACACAATGTATTTTTTCATGAGTGACAAGTACTGAAATCTGTACCACCCAGACCCCAATTGAGATAAGAAACAGAAGTATTATTTCCAGGAATTCCTCTATATTCCTCCCCTCTAAACCCTCTTTCTCCACCACAGGCATTCATTGTTTTTATTTTTTGCATGTTCTAGAAATTTATGTAAATGAAACTATACAGTATGTTATTTATTTCTTTTTAAGGTGATTTTTATTTATAAAACAGATTATTTCATTTTACAAAAATTATTTAAAATGACATAAAAATGGAACTTTCTTTGCAGACTTGAGAATTATACATTATGTATTCTCTTATGCAACATTTCTTTCTCCGAGTATATTTTTGAAATTTATTCTTATTATGTGATCAGTTGTTTGTTCCTTTCTGTTACTGCGTGGTTGCTATGGGATAAAGATGTTTTGTTTTATTCTTTAATCCTGTAAGGCGGTACAGTCTCAGGGACACACAGGGGCAGTTCTACCCTGTTTTACAGGGTCTCCTCCGTGAGTCAGCTTCTACTCAATGGCCTTGAGTTTGAGTTTTCTTTTGAGCTGTTCATTATACGTAACTGAAATCTTTGTTTATCCATTCTCCAGTGAATGAACATCAGTTATTATGGTAACAGCTGGTATATCATTTTGTACATGTGTACAAACACATGTTCTCATTGTCTTGAGTAAATATGAAATAAGGGAATGGTCAAGTAATAGTTTTGTTTTGTAAGAAACGACCAGACCTTTTTCCAATATGGGAATATAATTTTACACTCATTTTCTCTCCATACTTTCATCAACATTTGATGTTGGCAATGTCTTCAATTTTACAATGTACAGTAGAGATTTTATGGCGTTTTCATTTGTATTTTGGGGGTTGTTAATGATGCTTTGTCTATAATTAAAAATCAGTTTCTTATAAACCAGACACCATTACTTTTGAAATCCAAGTATCACTTTTCTCCTTATACAAGGATAGGACTATCTGGTCCTTACAAAATCCTGCCAAGGGAGAATTAAGTCTGGGGAAATCCCAAACCAAGAACTCCATTGCCATGTAATCATTCTGAAGTTTAGCAACCCAGTGATGTAGAGGAGAACTTCCCCACAAGATTTCTAAGATTTAATTGTTAAGAAAGATGGCGGCAATGTCTTTCTCCCATGGAGCAGCTGAGGGGTTCAAGCTGTGACCTATTGGTTAGTAGACAAATACTCACGACTGTACCATCAGAAAACCCCTTAAGAAACAGTCCCATGTTGTTGTTGTTATGTGCCAGAGGGTCGGTTCCCACTCATGGGACGCTATGCACAGAAGCACGAAACACTGTTCAGTTCAGCACCTTTCTCACAATTTTGCCATGGTTGAGCCCATTATGGCAGGCACTATATCACTGAAGACCTTCCTCTTTATTTTCTGACCTTCTACTTCACAAGAATCACATTCTTCTCCAGGGACTGGTTCCTCCTGATAAGCCTTTCAAAAAGCATGAAGTCTCACCATTCTGGGTTCTAAGGAGTGTTTTATCTGTATTTCTCCCAAGACACATTTGTTTGTTCTTCTGACAGTCTATAGTATATCTTACATTTTTGCCAATACCATAATTTAAATGCATTAAATTATCTTGAGTCTACCTGATTCACTGCCCAACCCCACCTAGCACTCACTGCCATCCAGTCAAGGCTGGTTCAGAGCCACCCTCGGTGAGTTCCTGAGACAGTACCTGTTTAAGGGGATAGGAAGCCCAGTCTTTCTCCAAGGAGCTGCTGGTGGTTTGTTTGATTTTTACTGGATTTGGGGCTTCCACTGTCACCCATAACCTTCTGCAAACCTGGGTGTAGATAATGTAAGTCCTGATACAATTTCTTCTTTATCATTTACAGTCCTTGAATGAGGTGATGTTTTCCATGTGGATTAGTTGATGCCTCATTTAGATGGCTGCTTGTTTTAGAACAAGTCCTAAAGACCCCAGATACTATCTTTCTGATAGCTGGGCACCATCTGGTTTCTTCACCACACTTTGCTATAGTACCCGATCTCTTCTTGCATTTATGATTTCTTGATGTCATCCCACTCATTAAGTGTTCTCCCATTAGCATCCAATGTGTCAAATATATTCATGTGATAGTCTCTAAGTTCAGGAGGGATATACTCATGGTAATATATTGGCTCTTGTGACCTTACTTAATTTTTTCAACTTCCATCTGAACTTACATATGAACAAATGATGGTGTGTTCCATAATTAAACCCTGAGTCTGGGCTGATGATATTGAGGGTCTACATTGCCTCCCCCTGAGATGTAGTCAATTTGATTCCTGCGCATTCCATCTGGTCATATCGACATGTATAATTACGGCTGCAATTTTAGGTTGACAGGAAGATAGACACCAGGATCCAAGCCAGGTTCAGAAGAGAACTTGAAAGGAGGGATATCAATGATGACATCAGATGAATCTCGGCTCAGACTGGAGAATATCAGAAATACATTTACTCCTGTTCAAATGACTATTCATAAGATTCAACTGCATGAATCATAACAAACTGGATGACATTGTGAACACTTCCTTGTGTTTGTGTGTAACCTGTAGAAGGAGCTGGGGAAGTCATTACAACAGAACAAGGGGACATTGCATGGTTTAATACCAGAAAAGGTTTGTGTTAAGTCTAGATCCTTTCATCGCACTTATTCAATCGCTGCTGAGTTAAAAATCGGAAAGGGTGGACTGTATGGAGAGGAATGCTGCACCAGGATTGGAGGAAAGCTTGTTAAGGATCTGTGACATGCAGACGCTGCAACGTTGCTTGCTGAAAGTGTAAGGGATTGAAGTACTTGCTGACACAAATCAAAGAATATACTTTCAATATGGATTACAACACAATGTAAAGGCGTAAAAATGAACCAACAGTCATCATGGTACATGAATAAAAGATTGACATTGCTCATGGAAGCGGCAGTCAAGAAATAAAACGGTTTATTACAGTCGTCAATTCTGCTGCATAAGACTTCTTTAAGGGGTTGAAGAGCAATGAAGTCACTTTGAGGGCTCTGGTGCCCAGATCCAACGAATGGTATTTTCAATTGCCTCATATACATGTGAAAATTGGTGAGTGAGTAAGGAAGACCATGGGAGAATTGATGCATTTGAATTACATTGTTGGCAAAGAATATTGAAAATACCAGAAGAAAAAAAAACAAATCTGTCTTGAAAGAAGTACAGCAAAAATCTTCCGTAGGAGCAAGGCTGTCTAGACGTTGTCTCACACATTTTAGACATTTTACTAGAAGAGATCAGGCCCTAGAAGCAGTTACCAGGTTGAGTAAATTAGAGGGTCAGAGAAAACGAGGAGACCCTTCAATTAGAAAGTTTGACACCATGACCGCAACATTGGACTTGAATATAACAATTGAGAGAGTGGTCCAGGAGGGTATGGTGTTCCTGTCTGATGTGCATGGGGTCTGCACGTTTGTGAGACAGTTTGAATGCCCTTTATTAACTACAACTAACGGAGAAAAACAGAAAACAGTTCATTCAAGACAATATTAATCATGAAAACTGCTAGTGTTTTAAAGGTGAAATTGAGTAAGTCATTCATAATAGCTTCATTGGAGCATAGAATATTGCTTACTGTGTTCTACCAAGATGAATGTATTGTTCAGATATGGGGTACCGTTGTGTTTATCAAATCCTTCAGTTTGGTAGGTTTTATATTTCAGCCATTTTACAGAAACCCCGTACAGACAGGAGAACATTTTTTGTTCCATTATCATTACTGGACACATGGTTTCTATTTCTTCTTTTTTCTATCTAGATTTGTCATGACTCTTCTGTGCTACAGAAACTCAGCTCCAGGCAAAATTTTATAACACAAAATGTTCGCAAACCACTTCTAGTTTCTGTTATAGGCATGAAAAGTCTGATTTTTAGTGAAAAAAATATTTTCCTCCCTCTAGGGAGAAGAATACACTAGAAATGTATTTTTCCTCTTCTCTTTTGACCCCTCTCTTGTTTCTTTGGCTCAGCTTCTCTTTGAATGCAACAAGGCTTTTTATTTAAACAACAAACTATCTTGTGTCCTTAAGGCCAACTTTCAGAGTCTCTGTTTAAAAAGACATTCACACCTCGAGGTAATTGGGAAGCCAGTCCTGGGTCTTCCAAAATGCTAAAAGACAAATGAATTGTGGATACCAGGATATTTTTCCAAATTATTTGAGATTATTAGATCCCTTTGGCTTGGCCTTGAGCCCTATGGTCTCACTTTTTGGGTGGCATTTAGAACATTTCCAGTTAATTTAATGGATGTACTCTGAGAACTCCATTTCACAAGGAGACAATGTTTCAATTTAGTAGGACCTCAAATAGGTTAGAAAACATTCCATTACGGTTAACAAAGTGAAATTGCGATGGAATGCAGTTGGCAAAATGTGGGTGCCTGGCATGATAACTCCAGTTGTTGTTAAATACCATCTAGATGGTTCCAACCCATTAGGGCTTTACGCACAACAGAATGAAGCACTACCTGCTCCTGCACCATCCTCATTATTGTTCCTAACCTTGAATCCATTGTTGCAGACGCAGTGTCAATCTAGCTCCTTGAGGGACGTCCCCGTTTTTGCTGCCCTTCCACTTTACCAAGCACGATGTCCTTCTCCTGGGACTGTTCTCTCCTGACAATATGTAAGATGACGTCTCACCAGCCTTGCCTCTAAGGAGCACATTGGCTGTACTTCCTACAAGACAGATCTGTTTGTGTTTTTAGAATTTCGTGATATTTTCAATATTCTTCTCTGGCATCACTATTCAGACACATGGATTTTTCTTCAGTCTGCTTTATTCAATGTCCTACTTTCACACGCATATGAGGCTATTGAAAATACCACGGTTTGAGTCAGCTGCATATCCTTGTTTTTCAGGCCTCTAAGGAGGTCTTGTCCAGCAGATTTGCCTAACACAACTCATTTTTTTGGGTCTCTTTACCATTGCTTCTATGAGCATTGATTGCAGATTCAAGCAAGAAAAATCCTTAACAACTTAAACATTTTCTCCATTTATTATGACACTACATATTGGCCTGGTAGTGAAGATTTTGGTCTTCTTTACATTGAGATGTAATCTATACTGAAACAATCCTTGATCTTCATCAGCAAGTACGTCAAGTTCTCCTCACTCTCAGTGAGCAAGCTTGTATCCCATGCATATTGCAGGCTGAGAATAGGCATTCCTCTAATCCTGAGGCCATATTCTTCTTCATGTAAGCCAGTTTCTCTGATAGTTTGCTCAGCAAACTGATTGAACAAGCATGTTGATAGAATACAACCCTGATGTAAATCATCCCTGATTTTAAACCACGCAGTATTCCCTTGTTCTAGTCTCACAACTGCCTCTTGATCTGTGTACAAGTTTCACGTGAGCACAATGACGTGCTCTGGAATGCCCATCCTTCTCAAAGTTACCCATGGCTTCTTTTAGTCCAAACAGTAGAATACCTTTGCCTAGTCAATAACACACAAGCACATATCTTTCTGGTAGTCTCTGCTTTGAACCAAGATCAACATGACACCTGCAATGATATCCCTTTTTCCACAATCTGCTTCTGAATCCTGCCTGAGCATCTGGCAGCTTCTTGTCAATATTGTTACATGCATTGTTGCTAGAACTGTTGTTGGATGATCATCATCAACATTTTACTTGCATATTAATGGTATTGTTCTATAATGTGGGCATTTTGCTGGGTCACCTTTCTCTGGAATGGCTGCAAGTAGAGATTTCGAACAGTCAGTGGGCCAAGTAGCTGTCTTCTAAATTTCCCGACATCGACTATTAAATGCTTCCAGGTCTTCAGTGTCTTGTTGAAACATTTCAGTTGGTATTGCATCAATTCCTGGAGCCGTATTTTGGGCTAACACTTTCAGTGCAGATGGAACTTCTTTGTTCAGCACCATTGGTTCTGGTTTATATGCTGCCTTCTGCAATGGAATGTTGACCATTCTTTTGGTATGTAACTGCATTCTTTCCAACTTCTCTTGATGTTTCCTGCATCATTCAATATTTTGCCCATAAAATCTTTCAATATTACATCTCTAGGCTTGATTTTTCTGCTTTCTTTCTGTTTCAGAGATGCTAAGCATGTTCTTACCCTTTGGCTTTCTAACTTCTGAGCTTTTCACATTTCTTTATAATAGTTGGCTTTGTCTTCTCAGACTTCAATTGAAATTTTCTATTCAATTTTTTATTTCTTCTGTGTGCCTTAGCTACTGTACAATTAAGAGAAAATTTCAAAGTCTCTTTTGAATTCCAATTTGATCTTTTATTTATTTCCTTTCTTTTAAATTACCGTTTCTGTTCTTTAAAAAAAAACACGTTTTATTAGGGGCTCATACAACTCTTATCACAATCCATGCATGCATCAATTGTGTAAAGCACATCTGTACATTCGTTGCCCTCATCATTTTCAAAGCATTTGCTCTCCGCCTAAGCCCTTTGCATCAGGTCCTCTTCCACCCCTGCCCCCATTTCTTTTCTTAATGAATGATGTGTTTAATGAACTCTCACAGCTCATCAGGTGATTGGACTCTTTTAAATAACCTTTCCTTTCTTCATGAATGATGTCTTTAATGTACCCTCACAGCTCACTGGTGTTCAATGCAGCAAATCTGTTCCTGAGATGTTCTCAAAATTCAGGTAGGATAGACCCAAAGCCATATTTTGCCTTTCCTGGGCTTGTATTCATTTTCTTCAGCTTTATGCGGATCTTACATTTGAACAATTTGGTTATCCACCGCCACTCCCTGGCCGGGTTTTAGCTGCTGATGTTGAGTTTCTCCATCCTGTCTTCCCACAGATGTGGACAATATGGTTTCTGTTTATTTCATCGGGGGAACTCCATGTGCGTAGTTGCCTTTTGTGTTATTGAAAAACGGTATTTTCTATGAACAAATCCTTGGTCTTGCAAAATTCCATCATGTGATCACCAGCTTTGTTTCTATCACCATGACCATATAGTCCATCTACTGTTTCTTCCTCTTAGTTTCCAACTTTTGCATTCCAGTCACCAATAATTATCAATTCTTCTTGATAGACAATTTATTCAATTTCCAACTGAAGTCTTAGAATTTTCAAATTCTTCATGGATAATTTTGCTGGTTGTTGTATAAATCTGAATAATTGTTGCATTGACTGGAATTGTATAAAGGTGGATAGATATAATCCTATCATATACAGCCTTGTACTTCAGGATTGATTTTGCAATGTCCTTTTGGACAATGAATGCCACATGATTCCTATCGATTTATTATTCCCAGCATAATGAATCATATGATTTTCTGATTCAAAATGGCCATCTCAGCTCACTATAGCCTACGGTAGTGATCTTTGGCATTCAATTTCATTTTTGATGACTTACAGTTTTCCTGGATTCATTTGCACATTTCAAATTCTTATCAGTAGCAGATTTATAGCTGTTTCTCCTTATATTGAGTTGTGCCCCACCAGCAAATATTTGTCCAGTTGTGAAGATTTTAGCCTTCTTTACATTGAGTCATAATCCTATAACTAGAATGGAGAAAATTATGAGTTGGATCGGGGAGTGGAAAGGGAGCGGGGAAACTGAGGAGCCGATGCCGGGGGTTTAAGTGAAGAGCAAATATTTTGAGAATTATGAGGCCAACAAATGTGCTTTATACAATTAATGTGTATATGGAATGTGATAAGAGTTGCATGAGCCCCCAATAAAATGATGTTTTTAAAAAGAAACAAACAAAAATTATGAGTTGGAGATTCTGATGAGACATAGTGAGATCTTTCAGGACCCCGATGTTAAAGGTTATCTTATTACCAGGATTGAGGAGAGCAGCACATATTCAGAGGTGCATAGCTTGATGCCATCTTTTATGTTGTCTCCAACTCTGCCAAGCAAGATAATTGGTTGTTATATAATATTTATACTTCCTTTGTTTACTAACGGTCAAATTAAATTTCTAGCAGCGCATAAACCCTTAATTTTTGCTGTTCCAATTATTACTCTAGAGTTCCACATTTTCAAATTCTGACCTATCCAGTTGATTTTATTTTGTTGGCCATGCCTGAACCGGGAAGAGCCAGTTTGAAAGCCTGGAACAGCTTCTGAATTAAATTCTCTACTTCCAGATGCTTCTGTCATATTCAAACAATCTCTTCTCAGCCTAAAAAATAGCATTTTGATCAATAGTGCATTTCTTAACCTTTCAGCCTTGACATATTTCTGCATTGTGCATACTTAATTGATGTGTGTGGTAGAGGTGGGTATCAGGGAAGATATATGCTTTTCTCTCTCAATTATTTTGAGGCTATTAAAGATGACTGAGTGAACCATTTAAAAATTTTAAGAGAGGGAGAACTATTAAAATGAGTGACCTTGTGCACTTACCAAATGATTAAAATTTCAAAATTGGGTATTGAATATCAATGTTAAGTAGTTTCCTTATTCATTTTTTAAAAACTTTTTATTGTGGTTTGTGTGAAAACTTGCAAAGCAAATTAGTTGCCTTTTCAGCTATTTATACACTTTAAAAAAATGACTTAATTTGCAGTACTCTTAACGCGATGACAGTCTTCCTATTTTCTCCCTGGGTTCCCAGTTTCCATCCCTCCTTTCATACCCCTTCGCTGTTTTTTAGCCTTTTGATGGGCCATTTCTTGCTCCCTTTTAGTCTCAATCATTGGTTATACCAAGAAACACATTCCTCCCTTGTGTTGTTATTATTCACTTAATAAATCCAATGCTGTCCAGTTGATTCCAACTTATCTTAAGCCTATGGCAGACCCTAGGACAGAGTAGAACTGCTTCCTAGGATTTCTAAGGCTATAAGTCTTTACAGAAGCAGACTAGGAGCATCTGGTAGGTTTGAACCATCAACCTCTTAGCTGGCGGTCCAACATTTTACCCACTTCGCCATCACTCCTTCATTTACTTTATAGTTCTGTATAATTTGGTTGTAAGTTGATCCCCTGGGGTGGGTTCAGTTCCTTGTTGGAAGAGTGTGTACGGATCATAGTCTGAGGAGTTGTGCAGGTTATTTTCAGATTAGTATACCTGATCTTTAATATGATCTTGATTTTTTTCTTCTTTTTTCTTTCAACTGTATATAGGATTATTTATTATAAACTTGATCGAAAGTATCAATAGTGGTATTTAGATATCATCTAGATCTTCTGGTCTCAGGTAAGTGGTATATTAGTAACTTGGACTAATTGTTTCGTCTAGACTTCTTTTTCATTTTTTCAATCTTCTTTTTTCTGGACTGGGAGATACCAATAGTTGCATTTAAGATGTCTTTTTGGTAGTTTGTAAAGTTGCCAACCACTACTCGCCAAAATAAGGTGTAGAAAATGGTCTTTATGATCGTCCTACATTTGGAAAGCTTCTTGCCACATTAATGTCTTGTCCCTGAGTGAAATGCTTCATTCAAATAAAATTAGAAATACCAATTATTACTTTTTAAATCCTTTATTGGAGGATATAGTATTATGAATTATAAAAGCAAAACTTTTATGAACTCAATGTTTTTACTCTTAATTTAGAATAAAAATAAAAGCTCTCCAAATTCTCTTTAGATGCAGTTATTGAGACTGAAAACCATAATGTCATAAATAAATTTCTGAATTTAATAATGTGTACATTTCTATTTTTCTTTCATGTTTTGTACCTGATTTTTTGTATGGAATATATTATTTTAAAAGGATAGATCATGTGTCTTGTACTTTCTGATGTTCCAATTTTAACTCTTCTATTCAGTGATCTCAGTAGGGAAACTAGAATTTTGGGGTTATGCCTTAGGCAATAAATTATGGACAACCAAACAATAGAGGGAAAAATCAAAATAAGTGAAGTAAATTTGTTTCCTGAGTTTGAAACTATAAATGAAAACCTAATGGATCAGAGAAAATCCTAATCCTATCAGAGGCACAACAGTTTCTAGTCATTGAACAATGACTGGAGGAACATTGGTTTATTATTCAGTTTATAGTGTTAATGTGAAGTGAGAAACTATTTATAAACTCATATTTTCAAATTAAAAGAACTGTTTTTCTGTAAATTTTTGGACTTGTAGTTTGAACTCTCACTCCCCAAAATAGAAGACATTTAAATCAATCCATTCCAGTGCCCCTTTTCCACTCTCTCCCCAGGAACACAGGGCTACAGCCTGGGCAGGCCATCTTGCTTGGGGTTAGACCACCATTTAATATCTCATGGATAATGCTCTTATTCCACTTTTGCCCTCAGATCAGTAAATTTCTCCTATGTCTGAGATAGGCTTTCTTGCTCCCTTACTATCATGTTCTCCACAGCTATTATCCCTTAGTGATACTTCCACCACCATTCCATAGGGTCTAAGCTATTGAAATTCAAAAGGCAAGATTCTCTTTTTCTGGCGGCCTGCTCAGTCAATTCTGCCCCCCGAGCAATGACTGCAGAATGTGTACTTTCTGAATGGGAAAAGCTTAAAGGAAACCAGAAATTGTTGCAAAAATTCAGGCATTAGCATTTCAAAATGCTTACTAGCTGTGTAAATAATGTGTCAGTAGATTGGAACCGGGTGGTGCGGGATGATGGGGATATGGGTCGAATGTTCCCTGCATAGAAGGATTACAGAGGCATTAGGAAGACACAGAAATCTAAATGATGACTATGGGATTAATCTCCTGACCCCTGACTAGCTATATCATTACCACAGTGAAAATTTAATGACCTATTTAAAACACAAGAACCATTTCCCCTTATTCTAAGCCCATCCCACCTTAAGAGAGTTTCAAACAATCTCACTTACTACATCGAATGTTTTCAGGGAAAGTGAGCTCATCAGGACTATGTAAATATTTTCCCCCTCTGTTGGCTGCAGTTCTCATTTGAAATTAATGTCTTGGTTTTCTAATTTTGTATACATTAGATCTCCCTCAGCTTACATGTATTTTACACTCTTGATTTCTTCTGTCAGTCCTTGACAAAATGTGGCAAAAATGTGCCTTATTAAAAAGAAAAAATCAGGAGCCTATACACACATTTCTAAAGACAGTCAGTTAAACACTGAAGGGATTATGAAATTGATTTTTTGGTAATTAAATATCCGTGTATGATTTTGTTTTACATCTTTATTTTGTGTGTGTAATCATTTGAATTTTCTTAAACCAGTTTCGCTGTCTTTAGTTCTTACCTTACTCAGGACTCCAGTCCACCTACAATTCTCCCACTAAGCCTTCTTGAATTTTTCCAGCTAGAATGAATTTTAAGTCATCCAATCATTTAAAATAATATAAGCCAAGTTGGTTCCCTTTTCAGATACATTCACTAAATATATTTGATTATTTATTTAAAAACATTTTGTTTATTAATACTAATGGTTATGTCCCACTACTTATTTGTTAGTTTGTCATGCTCTGGTGGCTTGTGTGTTGCTGTGATGCTAGAAGCAATGTCATTTGTATTTCAAATGCCAGTAGGGTCGCCCAAAGGGAACAGATTTCAACAGAGCTTCCAGGCTATGAAGAAGGAATTGGCTTCCCACTTTGAAGGAAGAAGCTGCTGAAACTTTATGCACAGCATGTAAACATCATCAGATATGAAGGCCTAATAAATGCAGAATATTGTTATAAATACTGCCAGTAGATGAGCCCAGTTGGTCACAAGGTACTTAAACTGTGATTGGGGAGGAGCTGCTTTCTCAAAGTAGAGTAGACCATAGTGACATGAATGGAGTAAAGCCTTCGGATATTAATATGCTAATAGGGCACAACTCCATCTGAGGAGGAACAGTTGCAGAAATCTAGTAATAAGCAGAGCCTGAAATGTTTTAAGTATGCATCTAGGAAATTTGGAAGTCATCAAAAATGAACTAGAATGCATGAAGATAAATATCCATGGCATAAATGAGTTCAAATAGATTGGTTTAGAATCAGATAATCTTATGGTTTACTGCAGCAAGAATGACACACTCAAGCGGAAAGATATTCAAATCATTGTCAAAATGGCATTTCAAGATGTACAGTGAAGTAGAATATTATTTGTGATAGGATTGTATCTATCCATCTTTAAGGAAATCCAATCAATACAGTTATTATTCAAATGTATACAACTACCAACAAAATTATTCATGAAGAATTAGAAGAATTCTATCAAGACTTTAGTTGGAAATTGAATAAATCTGTGATCAAGATGAATTGATCATTATTGGTGACTGGAATGCAAAAGTGGGAAACTGAGATGGAAAATATGGTCTTGGTGATAGAAACAAAGCTGGAGATCACACGATGGGATTTTGCAAGACTAGTCTCATTCATACAAAATACCTTGTTTCAACAACACAAAAGACAACTAAACACAGAGTTCTCCAGATGGAATAAATGGAAACCATTTTGACTACATCTGTGGGAAGAGATGATGGAGAAACTCAGTATCAGCAGCTAAAACCAGGCCAAGAGATTACTGTGGAACAATCAATTTCAGTATAAAGCTGAAGAAAAGTAAAACAAGTCCAGGAGTCTATCCCACCTGAATTTTGAGAACATCTCAACAACATATTTGCTACGTTGAGCACTAATGACAGAAGACATGAAGAACTGTGGGAAGACATAAAGACCAGCATTTATGAAGAAAACAAAAAGTCCTTAAAGACAAGTAGAAAGAAAAGATCAAAGTGAATGTCAGAAGAGACGCTGAAATTTCTCTTTATCTTAGAGTAGCTAAAGCAAGTTGAAGAAATGATGAACTCAAAGAATAGCTTAGAAAATTTCAAAGAGCAGCTTGATATGACAGTCATATATAATAATAAAATATGCAAAGACCTCAATCTAGAAAACCAAAAAGTAAGGACATGCTAAGCATATCTTAAACTGAAAGAACTAACAAAAAATGTTTTAAGCCTCAAGTTACAATCTTGAAAGATTCTATGGGCAAAATATTGAATGATGCAAGAAGCATAAAAAAGATCGAAAGAATATACAGTCACTGTACCAAAAAGAACTGGCCTACATTCCACCATTGCAAAAGTTAGCATATGAGCTAGAACCAACAATTGTGAAGTTAGAAGTCTAAGTTTCACTTAAAGCATTACCCCAAAAAAAGGCTTCAGGAATTGATGGGTGTGTTACATCAGGTTGAATAGAGAAACAAATCTAGGGACACACACGTATGTATAGGAAAGAGCTTTATATAAAAGAGTAATTGTATATTAAGAAAACGTCCCAGTCCAGTCCAGATCAAGTCCATAAATCCAATATTAGCCCATATGTCTGATACCAATCTATAAATTCCTCTTCTGACTCACATAGCACATGCAATGATGCCAAATGCAGGAAGATCACAAGCCAGTTGGTGAAAAGTCTTCTGAATCCAGTGGCGATGGAAGCACCTCAGTGCTGGCGTGGGTTTCCATATAGTTCCTCTAGCTCCAGGGCTCAGACTGCTATTTGCATAGATCAATGTGGCTTGTCAATAGGCAAATGTAGCAGAGATAGAATATGTGTCCTGTCTCCAGGGAGTAAGACAGGAATCTGCAGAATGTTCAGGAGAGGCCTCATTGTCTATGACCTGGTTGACAGACTATACTCCACCCCTTGGCTCAAGCTGACAGATTGTGTAACTGCCACAATGGGATACCAATGGAAATGTTTCAACAAGCTGATGAAGCACTGGAAGAACACATACAGCTATGTCAAGAAATTTAGAAGACAGCTATTTGACCAGCTGACTGAAAGAGATCCATATTTGTGCCCATTTAGAATAAGGTGCCCCAACAGAATGCTCAAATGATAGAACACCATTGATATCAGATGCAAGTAAAATTTTACTGAAGGTCATTCAGCAATGATTGCAGCAGTACATTGTTAGGGAACTGCCGGATAGTCAAGCCAGGTTCAGAAGAGGATGTGGAACAAGGAATATCATTGCTGATGTCAGATGGATTTTAGCTGAAAGAAGAGAATACCAGAGAGATGTTTACTTGTGTTTTATTGACTATGCCAAGGCATTTGACTGGGTGGATAACAACAAACTATGGATGGCATAAGAATTCCAGAACACTTCTTACTCTTCATGAGGAATTTGTACATGGATCAAGAGGCAGAGAAAGGGGATAATGCATGGTTTAAAATCAAGAAAGATATGCCTCGGGGCTCTATCCTTTCATCAAACTTATTGAAACTCGATGTCGAGCCAATGATATGAAAAACTTGATTATATAAAGAAGAATGAGATGTCAGGATTGGAGGGAAGCTTATTTACTACCAGTGATATGCAGATGACACAACCTTGCTTGATGATAATGAGGACTTGAACTACTTGCTGATAAAGTTCAGAGAGTTAAACTTTCAGTATGGATTATAACTCAATGTAAAGAAAACCAAAATGCTCACAACTGGAACAGCAGATAATATTATGATAAATCGAGGAAAGATTGAAGGTGTCAAGGATTTTGTCTTGCTGGAATCCACAATCAACACTCATGGCTGCAGCAGTCAAGCGATTAAACGATTTCATGGGGAAATCTGCTGCACAAGATCTCATTGAAAAGCAAGGATATTACTGTGAGGACTAAGGTGTGCCTGACCCAAACCATATTTTCTTTCTTTTTTCTTTTAATACATTATTTCATTTGGGAGTTCTTAAAGCTCTTATAATAATCTGTACATCAATTATATCAAGCACGTTTGTACATATGTTGCTATTATCATTTTCAAAATGTTTTCTTTCAACTTGAACTCTTGGTATCAGCTCCTATTTTTCCCTTACTACCCAACCCTTCCACGCTCGTGACCCCTTGATAAATTTTAAAATATTATTATTTTCACATCTTGCACCATCTGCTGTCTCCCTGCACCCACATTTCTGCTGATCGTTCCTTGTCCCCTTGGGGAGGGGCGGTTATACATTGATCATTGTGATTGGTTCCCCTATTCTTCCCCTTGCACCTCAACCTTCCCCCTATCCTCATGGTATCTCTACTCTCATTACTGTTCCTGAGAGGGTTATCTGTCCTGGATTCTGTGTATCAAGAGCTCTTAACTTTACTAGGGTACATGCTCCAGTCTAGCCAGATTTGTGAGGTAGAACTGAGGTCATTATATTGGGTAGGGTGGGGGTGGGGGAAGCATTAAGAACTATAGGAATGTTGTGTGTTTTGTTGGTGTTCTACTGCACCCTGGCTCATGTCTCTTCCTTGTAACCCTTCTGTGAGGGGATGTTCAATGGTCTACAGAAGGGCTTTGGGTCTCCACCGTGAGCCCCCCTGGTTTGCATTTGATATGACTGTTTATTTTGGGTCTTCTGATGCCTGATACCTGTTCTTACTGACACTTCATGATCACACAGGCTGGTGTGCTTCTTCCATGTGGGCTTTGTTGTTTCTCTACTAGACAGCCAAGTCTTTAACTTCAGTCCTTTAAGACTCCAGATGCTGTATATATTTTTATAGCAGGGCAACTTTAACTTTCTTCACCACATTAGCTTATGCACCATATTGTCTTGAGTGATCGTGTGGGGAAGGTGAGCATCACTGAATGCCAGGCTATTAGAACAAAGTGTTCTTACATTGAGGGAGGATTTGAGTAGAGTACCAAAGTCTGTCTGCTATTTTAATACTTAACTTATAAATACATGTTCATAGACCTATACCCCTATTGCTATATATTAATATAATTATTTATATATATTTCTATAGTTATACCTCTATAAGTGTCTTTTGCCTCCTAGTTATTTCCTCTATTTTCTTTTACTTTCCTCTTCTCCCACTACCATGTTTGACCTTCATTCGTGCTTTCAGTAATTCCTCTTGGCAACACTCCTCTTCCTCCTCAAGGCATTCTATACCCTCCTAGTCATCGATTTTAAATCTCTTGTTGTTCCCTTGTTACTGGATTTGTTGCCTTTCCCTCCACCTCCTCCTCTCCCATGTCCCCCCAAAGCTTTGGCCCCATTGTTTTTGCCTTGGGATTGTAAAGAATTCTGACTATCTAATATAGATAGACATGGGGGGGCGGGGGGGCTACATGTAGGTCTGTTGACCCTTATGAATATTTTCCGATTGAATCTAATGAAGTACCAAGCCCTGCCCCCCAAGTCAGAGGTATGTTTTGGGGATTCCTCGGGAACTTCACTGCTTTGTTCCCCTTGCTGCTCTGTTGAGCTCCCTTTTTGCTTTGCCCTTTGTGTGTGGGGGTCACACCAGGCACAGTTCCTACGCCATGTCTCCAGTGCTGTCCATTGTGCTGTGGGCCAGTGAGGGGAATCATGTGTCATGTCTCGTGGTGGGGCTGGCCCTTTGGTCATCTCTGTGCATTGGCTTCTCTGAGCGGGAATGTTGATCTCAAGGCTTGATGGGCCAGGATGTGGTCTCTCTCCATCCATCTCTCTCTCTCTCTCTCTCTCTCTCTCTCTCTCTCTCTCTCTCTCTCTCTCTCTCTCTCTCTCTCTCTCTCCATTTGCACCCATTTACTCTGGATAGACCTGTGAGTCTCCCCGGGCTATATCATCAGCGCTATCCTCTGTAGAGTATTATTCTGGATAGGGGGTCAATGTAGCTTGGATTGGGGCCAGCCCTCAGTCCTCTCTGTTAGTTCAGTGTTCCATGTTTGTATGTTGCCCTCCAGGTTTGGTGCACTGGGATGAGGTCTGGTCCCTCTCTCCCTTTCCTGTGGAGACATAAACAATAGTTCCCTGTGAGAGGATTACTGACCTGTTCTCCCACAATCCTCCTCTTTGTTTTGTTTTTTCTTTCTCCTTCCTTTTACTGGGCTGTTATGCACTTCTAGGTTGGGTCTGACCCCTGTCAGAGTGTGCCTTGACCGTGCCTTGGAAATGTATGGATTTAGTAGCTTTTCCATTGTGCCCATTGTGCTTTTTAAGCTTACCTCAGAGGACTCATGTTGTACTTGTCCTTTTGGGCTTGGTTTACTTCGCTTAGCATAATTTCCTCGAACTCTTTCCATGTGGTGATGTGCTTCATACATTCAGCACTGATTTTTAGGGATGTGTAGTAATCCATTGTATCTACCAGAGGTTTTTAATCCATTCATCTGTTGATGGAAATTTAGGTTGTATCCAACTCTTTGGGATTGTAAGCTGTGCTGTGATGAACATTGGAGTGCAGATGTCTGGTCTTGATCTGTTTCTTACTTCTTCTGGGTATATGACCAGTTAGGGCATAGCTGGGCCATATGGTAGCTCAATTTCCATTTGTTTTAGGTATTTCAAATTGATTTCCATAATGATTGCACATACCCACAGGACCACCAGCAGTGATAAGAGTTCCTATCTCACCACAACTCCTCCAACATTTGTTGCTTTCTGATTTTTTGAATTGGGCTATCTTTGAGAGTGTTAGGTGGTATCTCAGAGTTGTTTTAATTTGCATATCCTTTATGGATAATGACCAGGAATATTTTCTCATATGTTTATTGGCCTTTTGTAAGTTAATGTAGCAAATAACATTGATGAATGTTTGGAGTTGAATCATCCTTGCATCCCTGGAATGAATCTTACTTGGTCATGGTGAATTATTCATTTGATATACTTTTGTATTCTGTTAGCCAGTATTTTGTTAAAGATTTTTGCATCCATGTTCATTAGAGATATTAGTCTGTAGTTCTTAATTCTTGTGGGATCCTTGCCTGGTTTTGGTATCAGTGTTACACTAGCTTCATAGAAAGAGTTTGGGAGGTTGTGGTCTTTTTCTGTGCTCAGGAAGAGTTTGTTTAGGGTTGGTGTCAGTTATTGCCTGAATGCTTGGTAGAATTCTCCTGTAAAGGCATCTCAGTTGGTATTCCCTTAATACCCTAGTTGATATCATCTATTGCCATGGGTCTGTTGAGGTTCTTGACATCCATCTGGGATAGTCTAAGGAGGTATTGCTTTTCCAAGTATTTGTCCATGTCTTCCAAATTGCTGAATTCATTGTAGTACAGACTTTCGTTGTACTGTGTAATTAGCCTTTTAATTTCATAGGGTCCATTGTAATGTCCCCTGTTTCATCCCTTATCTGGGAAATTGATATTTGATCCATTCTTTCTTTGGTTAAGTTTGCCAATGGTTTATTCTGTTAATTCTTTCAAGAACCAGCTTTTTACTGCATTGATTTTTTAATTATTATTACTTTCTTGGTTTGCCTCTCATTTTTCTCAGCCCTGAGTTTTATTATTTCCTGTCTTTTGCTATTACCAGGATTGCCCTGTTGACTGCTCTAATTGCTGGAGGTTTAGGGCCAGAATATATATCAATAATAAAACTCTCTTCCTTTATCATGTGTGCATTTATCGTTATCAAAACTTCCTCTGCTAACTGCTTTTGGTGGGTCCTAAAGGTTTTGGTACACTGTATTCTAATTCTCATTGGTTTCTAAAAACTTCCTAATTTTGTCACTGAGATTGGCCAGTATCCATTCATTTTGCAGTAGAGAGTTATTGATGCTGCAATTGTTTGACCTTGTTTTCTTAATCATCCTTTATAAAAAAAAATTTCAAGCCTAATGGCATAGTGGTCCAAGAGGTAAAGCTGAGTGACTTGTATGTGCTTCAATGAACACACGCTCGACTTGTTTCCCATCAGGTGGCTTATCTTTGCATATGTGGCATGTAGGCTTGAAAATAATGTGAATTAATTTCACATTTGCATTTGGGTGGAGAGCTCTGAAAATGTCTATCAGGTCAAGTTGCCTAATTGTAGAGGTTACTTCTTTAACTTCCATGTTAAGCTTCTTTTCCTGTGATCTAGCTTTTTCACCTACTATGATTTTAGAGCATATAATTTCTTCTTTCATCTTATGGAGTGTTTGATTGATGAAGTCCATGGGTCTCTCATTCGATGTATATATATTTATTATGCTCACTGGTTCTTGGTCTACTGATCCCTTGAGCATTGTATAATGCACCTCCTTATTTCTTGTTATGGCATGCACCTTGAGATCTGTTTGTTAAATTTAGAATTGTAATCCGTACTTTTTTTGAATTGCCATTTTCATGGTATATTTTCCTTCAGCCTTTGATTTTTTAGCCTAAGTTTGTCTGTGAGCTTGATATTTGTCTCTTGTAGGGAACAGGTTGTGTTTTCTAAGCCAGTTCCCCAGTCCCTGTCTTTTAATGGGTAAGTTCAGTCCATTGATATTCAGAGTTATAACATCCATCTGTGGATTCTATGACATCATCTTGTACCTTTTTTGTTGGGTGTTTTTCTACCTCCCTCCTTATTAGTGTGCTGTGCATGTGTGTGTGGTTCATTCTTGCTTTCTTTTCATTGCCTAGTGATTTCCTTGGGGGCTGTTTTCGATGTGTTGACCCGTGGGTGGAGTTGCTCTATATGGTGGTCTCCAATTTGCTCGGTGAGCATTGTTCTTCTAACCACCTAGGCCGGCAAGGATATTTTTAGAGCTGGGTTTCTTTCAATATATTCTCTGAGTTTTTCTTTGTCTGGTAAGACTTCTTGGTCTATCTTGACAGATATCGTATACACTCGAGGATAAGCTGACCTGAATAACAGCCAAGGCACCTAATTTTACCACAAAAACTGCATTAAAAAGGTGCTGAAAAACCTGGCTTATACATGAGTATATATGGTAATTTGGCTGGGTAGAGGATTCTTGGGTTTTCAGTTTCTTTCAGCTTTTGGAAGAAACATTTGGAAGATGTTACTCCACTCTCTCCTCTTCTTCATGGTGTCTGTTGAAAGGTCTGAGCATATTCTTATTTGGGTACCTTTATAGGTGACTGGCTTTTTTTCCCCTAGCTGCTCTCATGATTTTCTTTTCCCTCAAAGTTGGATAGTTTAACTACTATACACCTTGGTGAATTCTTCCTGGAATTCAGTCTAGCTCGTGTCCCCTTGAATTCCTGAATAGTTGCCTGATTTTCATTCATTAAACTGGAGAAGTGTTCCTCTGGAACTTCCCTCGCTATTTTTCCAGTTGATTTTTTTGTGTGTCTTGCTCTGCTAATCCGATTATTCAAATGTTGTTCCTTTCATAGCATCAGACATTATTCTCATGTTATCTGCAGTTTCTCTGGTTATCTTGTTTGACTCTTTGCTGTTTGTTGAAGATTGCCTGGTTGTCCTCAAGGTCATTGTTACAGTTCTCTTCTTCTTCTAATCTGTTGGTGAAATATGTTGACTTGTAATTTGCTTTTGTTATCTTGACCCCTAAATCTTGTAGTTCCCTTTTGTGTGTGGCCTTTATCTCCTCTATCATTTCATCCTTTTTCTATATTGCTTCCCTCATATCCTGTATGACTCCAACAACATTCTGATGTTGACTGTATGCTTGTGAGACATGTGGGTGGCCCCGTGTAAGTTGATCAAGTGAGGAACTGCAGCAGTTTTCTGGAGACTGTCAGAGGGAGGCCTCAGAGGGTGGATTGAGGCTGACAGTCTAGTCCAAGGAGGACTGAAGGTGTAGCTGAGGGTCCAGGATTGGCCAAGTTGGGGTACTAAGAGGCCTGGGGAGGCCTAATGTAGAAGACACAGATCTGGGGTGGTCTGTGAAGGAGCCTCGGAGTTGAGGACCACTTGGCGGCTGGGCAGTGGATGGATGGGTCATGGAGCATAGTGTCAGGATGGGTCTGTGGAGGAGTCATGAGTACAGGTGCTGTCCCATGGATTGGGTGGCGGGCAGGTCTGGGTTGGGCTGGTAGTGGGGTTTGGAGACTTGGATGGACCCTCATAGGATGGACCCTCGGGGGAGTTTCAGGGTCAGGTGAAGCCAGAGAACCATGAGTGTCCTGGCAGAGGAGCCACAGACCTGGGGCAGTCCCAAGATGAAGCTGCTGATCTGGGACAGTCGTGGAACTGGGGTGAACCTGTGGGAGAAGCCACAGTTCTGGGACAGCTTGATGGTGGAACCAGAAGATGGTGTGTGACCTGGTGAGGTGGGTGAATCCCAGGTCTGGGTTGATCCTAAGGTGGGGTCATGGAACCAGGTGTAGCCCTTCTGGAAGGTCCCTGTGTTGGAGGCAAACTGGTCTGCCCACTATTAACAGTTTTTCAAAGACTCTTTGTCAAGCTCAAAACTAGTAGAACTAGTTTTTGTCCTTTTCAGCTCCTATTGGCTTTTCCTGTTTTGTTTGTTAAAGCTATGTTAATAAACCCACTTTGTGCTGGTTTACATTCAAATTATGCAAAGGAATGCAGCCCCTGAATGAAAGCATTAAAAAAAAAATCTAAGGGGGTTGTAGGTTGCCTTGGTATCAGGGCAGTGTAGTTCAGTCCTTCAGGGATGGTGGGCCAGATTATCTGATTAGGTGTAGGGCCTACTGGGCCTGGAATCTCCCAGCTCCCTGCCTGTGTCACTCCTGGCTCTCTCCTGCTTTGTAAGCTTTGCTCTGGGGAATCTGCGTTCTACCTGCGTTGCTATGTTAAAGCTGTGCTAATGGACCAGTTTTCTGGTGGCTTACATTCAAAGTTACACAAAGGAACACAGACTCAAATTGAATGTGTTTTTAAATTGTTGTTTTTTAAATAATGGCTTTGTAGGGTGCCTTGATATCAAGGTTGTGCAATGCTGTTCCCCACATTAGCCGAGCGGGTTTGAGGCCCACTGGATCTGAATTCTCTTGGCTGCCCTCTTGTGTGACTCCAGGCCCTCTCCTACACAGCTTTGCAGGCCATGTTCCAGTGGTCTGTGTTCTGCCATAGGTAAATATCCTAGGGGTTCTCCAATTGCAGCAAATTAGTGTCTAGTTATCTATTGTTACTGGCAGGCATGGTACTGGCAGAAAGGGAAAGGGGATGACCAAGATAGTCTGTCCTTCCTGGGGATGGGGAGATGCAAAGTCCGTGAATAGAGGAAGAAGGAGGGTAGCAGAGAGGGGACCTCTGGTGTGAGCTCTTGTGGCTAGTTCTAAGGGGCTTTCCATGAGCCAGGGATTATGACCAACTGTACACAGCAGTCTGGGAAAATTACTGTATGCTCTGGATCTTGGAAATTAGGCAAAGGAAGTGGTGATGGATTCAGTCCCACTTGACCTGGCGAGGGGTTAGCAGAACCCTTGGACTGACATGGTGAACTTAGACCACTTTAGTGAGTCCTTGAATTGCTCTGTGGGTGAAAATTTCAGGGGAAGGTCTGAACCTAGTACATTCGAATTCTATTTCTAGCAACCAGCCTCCCAATATTGACCTCCTTACTGCTTAATTTTTTTATGTAACAACAGGAGTAATGGTAGGGTTATCCATCTTGACTCTGCCCTCCAAACCATAGTATTATCAATCACCTCATATTCATGTGAAAAGTGGACATTAATTAATGAAGATTGAAGAAAAATCAATGCATTTCAAATATTGAGTTGATGAAGAACATTGAAAGTACCGTGGACTGCCAAAGGACAAAAACCCAAAACAGCAACAACAAAACTGTCTATGTAGGAGAACCACTGTGATCCTCGGAGGCAAGGATGCTAAGACTTCATTTTATTTTACTTTGGGTATGTTATTAGTAGAGATCAGTTCCTAGAGAAGGACATAATCATGCTTGGTAAAGTAGACAAAACCCCAAAAATCACTGCCATTGAGTTGATGCTGCTGCATAGCGACCCAATATGACAAGGTAGGATTTCCCATGTGAGCTTCAGAGACTATAACTCTTTAAGGGAGTAAAAAAACTTTGCCTTTCTCTCTGTGTGTGGCTGGAGGTTTCAAATTACTGAAATTTCAGGTCACAATTCAACTCAAGAGGCATAGTGAAAAAGAGGAAGGCCCTCAATGAGATGAATGGACAGAGTGGTTGCAACAAGAGGCTCAAGCACAGGAGCAGTGATGAAAATGGTGCAGGACTTAGCAGTTTCTCATTCAATTTTTCATGGGTTGGAATGAGCTCTAGGCATCTAACAATAAATGGTTATGTCATGCTGATTATATGCCAAGAAATGTGTTCAGTGATATAGACATAATTAATTTAATTCTCACAAGATATTATTATTGTTTCTACTTTGTAGATGAGGAAACTGATGCTCTGGGAGACTGTGATTTATCCATCTATTTAGCGGTAGAAATGGAAATTAAAAACTCGATAGCCTGATTTTAGTATGTGGTTCCTATTCACCACAAAACTATGTTGACTATTATTTCTTTTCTAGTTAAGTCAGTTCCTTTCCTTGACCTTTTAATAAAATTTTTCACTGCCTTGTCTAGACACCACTGTATACACTGGTTTCTCTGCAGGCTCACACTGGGAATCTTGACCTTGACTTGCTCAGAACGGTACTGTGGATATTTGTGCCTACAGAGAAAGTCTCCCTCTGTACAGTATCCAACTCCGTTGTAACATTTAAAAATTAGGGTTGTTTGTGACCCACATTTGTCAAAGTCTGTTGGGCGGCACCATTTTAAGATATTAATTATTGTTCTCACTCCCAAGAATCTGGGCATGAATCAGTTGGTGAAGGAAGCATGTGAAATAAGGAAGAATCTGACTACTTGGCTCACATTAAACTTTTGATTTCTCTTCACTCCATTGAATGAAAATGCAACTGTGTGATTTAGATATATGCCCTATGCAAATGAGTACATGTAGAAAGACATGGAAAAATACACACCAGGATGTTGCATGTAAGGGATAAGTGAGAAGAAGAAAGAAGAGCAAGTGATCTACAATAAAGACCACCCATTTATTTAAAAATAAAGTTGTATCCTCATAGTAATACATAAAACCATGGTCACTAAAATGTTAATAATTATTATTGCATTATATCTGAGTTTCTTCCTTGTAATTTTCTGGAGTTTAAGATTAGTCATCACTGGTTTTTCTTAAGAAAAAAAAGAGTAAGCAAAAAGTGTTGCTACTATAATCCTAGTTGATACATGCACAACTTTATTTCAAACAAAGGTGCTTAAACATGTTTCTGAAAATAATGCTTGTCAAATGACAACGTCTGTAAAAAATACACGTGTCTTAGTCTCATTAAAATGACTTTAAAACAAGGATAATTCCTGTGCATGGGGAACAAATGCTTTTGAGGTCAGAGCTGACATCAGATTTAAAAAAATAATACTGAAGGTAAAATCCTCTAAAATCATTGAAATATTACCCTAAATATTTAGGAATAGTGTCCCACATTAAAGAAACAAAACAAAACACTTTTTGACAGGACCAAACATTTAAAGGCAGGTTGGAAGTGCTCCGCTGTGAGGCATTAGGAGGGAGCTCATCAACTTTAACTAATGAAGAAATGGTGGCTGAAGTCTAGAAACTGGTGGACTACAGAGTTACCATTGATACAATAGCTACTGAATTTGAATTTTCAAATGAGTCAGCATTTTAAATTGTAAACAAATATCTTGGCCTCGGAAGGCTTTCAACTTGATTGGTGCCAAAGGGACCATCGGCTGAAGAAAAGGGCTCATCTTTCCATTAGTTAAGGCAAGATTAAAGCTAATAAAGACAAATGTTATGGAATGAATCGTAACGGGAGACAATTATTAAATTCATGATCTGATCCAAAGTTTACGGTTCAGTGAACACAGTCACTTCAGAAGGAGGCTGTTGGGCCAGTTAAATTCAAGACAGGTCAGCTCAAAAGGTTTGGGCAATTGTTTGGAGATCTCAAGGGAGTAATCTTGATATATTATCTTGTATGATATAGGAAAATTACAGAGGGGTATTATGAATTTTTAAGAAAATTAAAAACCATGTTGGTGGGAAAATGACCAAAAAAATGATGGCCAGGAGCTTTATCCATCAAGACAACACGTGTGCTCATTCTTCAGGAGTAGCAAGAGCTGCTTCCTGAGAACTGCACCAAACAGCCTAAGCCCACTGACCTTACAGTCCTGCTCTTGCCCCTTAAGAGTTAATTTTGCTCCCCAAATTCATATAACATTGAAAATAAACAAGATTTGAGTCTCTTGAAGTTGCCAAAATCGTTGTCTTGGCGTGGTATAAATTGAAGAGTATTGAATTCTTCGGGAAAGGAAACACTACCTTTGGAAATGTGTAGACCTAGATGGAGGATATGCCAGGGAATAAAAACTTCATGTTTTGAAGTTTTTGTTTAATAAAACTTTCATTGCAATGCTTTTGGACTAATTCTCATTTTAACTCTGGTGGCTCCTGAAAAGAACACAGATATTAAGATAATTTTATTTCTTTTTATGGTATCTCAGAGGCACATTGGGCCACTAACCTCAAGGAGGGCAATGCTGATTTATCAAGCATCAGATGAAGCTGTCTGCTCTCCTAAAGGTCTACAGCCTAAGAATGATTTTGGAGTCACAAATTGGATTTCCCACATGATTTCTGACTCTCCTTCATGTTTTCTTGATATGTCTTCTCCTTTAAGACCATCTTGAAATTCAGATAGAAGTGCTCCGCATAGCATGAAGAGGTGGTATTAACAAAATTAATAAATGAAGAAAATAAAATGCTATTAAAATGTCACATGGTTGGGTGCTTTCCAGTTTCTCTCATTTGGACAGATGGGGTGAGTCTGGGACATAAAGTAAGAATCCACCCCTATGTTCACCTCCCCTTTACCAACTCTTTCGATTGTACTTGGCCATATGGATCATAATGACCAAGGCAGTCTGTTCCGGAACCTCTGCCCATGGCACTGGGCAAGCCACACCAGTCCTGCAGTAAATGACTGCTGGCAGGCTGTCCTCAAAATAATAAACTCACAATCCAAAGCGAATAAAGCCAGTGCTGTTCATTAACAGTACAGGATTGTTTTGTACACTGCAACCTCCAACATTTAAAAAATCATCATGCTGTAAATATTTGTCCATTATGTATGAAGAGTTATAACATTCTTCATATCTATCTGGCTTTCAAGGTCAGGGAATTTTGTGGAATTCTTTGCCAAGTAGCGGCTGTGATATGAATAAATTTATGTGAAAACGAACTCAGCCAGCTAGTTATTGAACAAGATTTTTTTAATGGAATGTACTGACAGGAGAGGGAAAAAAGCAAATATAAAAGGTGAATAATAACCCAATGAAAAGAACTATTTTTCCCCTTCAGTTCAGGAGAAACAGTAATCTTCTTTTTAAAGAGAAACTTCTAAAAGTCAAAAGGGAAAGAAGAAGGAACTTCAGCTCCACTGAGCTGGAAGAAATAAGCAAAGTAAGTAAGGCATTTGCAAGGAGAAAGAATTAACTGAACAGAAACAACAAGAACAGCACAAAACAAATAAATATTTGCATTGTTTAATTCGCCACCAAAAATATAGGAAGGTATGAATTATGCCTTAACACAAAAAGGTTTAAAATATGTTTAACTGATATTTTCTTAAATTATATTAAGTACCTCCTCCATAATAACCAGTCGCAACAAAAATAATTTTTTCAAAACTGACAGGTGTTTTTTTAACTTTTTATTTTGAGTTGGGTGAAGGTTTACACAGGTCAGCGGTTTTACATCGAATGATTCATACACAGTCTGTTTCATCTCATTTATTAACATCCCCACGATAGAACGTCATCCACCATAACTCTTCCTTCTGTTTCCGGTCTCCATCCCTCTTTCCTCGTCCTGCTGAATTTTGTCCTTGGTGAAGTGCTCTTTTGATTTCAAATGGTCAACTTTTCTAAGATTTTCACATGTCAGTAGTGTTACTATTTGGTTTATACATGCATCATTTGCTTGAAAATTAAACCACAGGGTTGAGTTCCAGACCCGAAGGAGCGCAGTGTCCAGGGTTCTACCAGTCGATCTGATCAGCAAGTCTGTTCTTTTTCATGATTCTGAGTTTCTTCCACCACGTCTTTCGTTCACTTTTCCCCATTGGGTACATGATTTTGCCCATGAAAAATGTACCAAGATTTTAAGGAAAACGTTATTGTACTTCGTTAATTGTAATAGGAAGACTGAAAGTCACTCAGGAGCTTCTACATAGTTTTGTATCCTGCCTAATTTCCTTCCCAAACAGATGCGGAGTCTTGTCATTTGGGATGATAAATGAGCAATGTGCCAAACTAGAAAGTGCATTTAATTTATTTCACTAAATGCAGTTTAATTTTTGTAAAAGTTCTTCAACAATCTCTCTGCTTCTTGTTTCACAGTTCAAAACCCTCTCCAAGCTTTATAAACCACTTAGAGTCCTCTAATACTGTGGTCTTCTCTGCTTCAGGTTTTTTGCTTTCCCATGCTCTTTCATTATTGTCTTGTGTATGCCCAAACAGAGAACTCTTCCCTTATTCTCTCTCTCTCTCTCTCTCTCTCTCTCTCTCTCTCTCTCTCTCTCTCTCTCTCTCTCTCTCTCTCTCTCTCTCTCTCTCTTTCTCTCTCCATATCCATATAGGCAGTATATTTTAGCAACCAAAACAAAAAACTAAGCCCACAGCCAGTGAGTTTTTCTGACAGCGACCCTGTGTAAAGAATTCTGAGGCTGTTGCAGAAGTGGCTACAATGTTTGAACCATCAACCTTGTGTTTGTTCAGTGCTTGAGGATTGACACAAGGACTCATTTTAGAAATAGTGTGGGGTATTCGTGAAAGTGGATTTGTGAGGTAGAAAAGAACTCAAAATTAGACTTTAGTTTAAAACTTTTTGGCCATTCCACAAAAATAAATATTTCTGATTTCTCACTCTGTTTAGTTAAGGTCTTTCCCTGTACTTCTGTGTTCTCAGTCATAGCTGCTCTTATTCATGGATCAGCCCCCCAAACAGTATATTCCTCCCCCTCTATAGTGCACAGGTATTACGTTTCCCTCAACCTCTTCTGATCTTTGCTCTGACAAATGTTATGCATCCAAACTCAGTCAATGAGCTGTAGAAGAAAAAGATTGTTAGTGTAATATATCTTAATTATGAAAATAGAATTAGTTGTATATATAAAGGCAATATATCTCCAATAGGTTTTTAGAGTTTGTCAGGTCAATATGAGTTACCCGAATGTTTTCCAAAGTGGTTGATACTGCCTTGTGTTAGTCTGGGTAGACTAGAGAAATAAATCCAAGGAGACTCACATGCGTATAAGAAAGATTTTTATATATAAGAACAATTGAATATTGAGAAAACATCTGAGCCAAGTCCAGGTCAAGTCCATAAGTCCCATAAGTCCTTTTCAGACATAAAGGTTAGGATGCCGAGTAATATTTTTTTCTTAAAAGGCAGCAATGTGTCATTAGCTTGGGAGACTATGAGTTATCCAATTGCATTTATATTTATTACTTTCTTGTAATAAATATAATAAGTATAAATCTATTACTTTCTTGATTTGTGCAGTAAGAAAACAGCACTTTGGATGCTCTCATTTCTTCTTTTTAAAAAACAATTTATTAGGGGCTCATACAACTCTTATCACAGTCCATACATATACATACATCAATTGTATAAAGCACATTCATACATTCCCTGCCCCAAACATTCTCAAAGCATTTGCTCTCCACTTAAGCCCTTTGCATCAGGTCTTCTTTTTTTCCCCCCCTTCCCTCCCCACTCCCCCCTCCCTCATGTGCCCTTGGTAATTTATACATTGTTATTTTGTCATATCTTGCCCTATCCGGAGTCTCCCTTCTCCCCCCTTCTCTGCCATCCCTCTCCCAGGGAGGAGGTCACATGTGGATCCTTGTAATCAGTTCCCCCTTTCCAACCCACTCACCCTCCACTCTCCCAGCATTGCCCCTCACACCCTTGGTCCTGAAGGTGTCATCCACCCTGTGCCTCCAGCCCTCATATGTACCAGTGTACAGCCTCTGCCCTATCCAGCCCTGCAAGGTAGAATTCAGATCATGGTAGTTGAGGGGAGGAAGCATCCAGAATCTGGGGGAAAGCTGTGTTCTTCATCGGTACTACCTCGCACCCTAATTAACCCATCTCCTCTTCTAAACCCCTCTATGAGGGGATCTCCATTGGCTGACACTTGGGCTTTGGGTCTCCACTCTGCACTTCCCCCTTCATTCAATATGGTATATATATATATATATATATATATATATATATATATATATATATATATATATATATATATATATATATATATATATATATATATATATATACACACATACGTACACACATATATATACATACACATATCTCTTTTTTTTTTGCATGATGCCTTATACCTGGTCCCTTTGGCACCTTGTGATCGTACTGGCCGGTGTGCTTCTTCCATGTGGGCTTTTTTGCTTCTGAGCTAGATGGCCGCTTATTTATCTTCAAGCCTTTAAGACCCCAGTCACTATCTCTTTTGATAGCCGGGCACCATCAGCTTTCTTCACCACATTTACTTGTTCACCCACTTTGGCTCCAGCAGTTGTGTCGGGAGAGTGAGCATCATAGAATTCTAATTTAATAAAAGAAAGTATTCATGCATTGAGGGAGTGTTTGAGTAGAGGCCCAAGGTCCTTCCGCCACCTTAATACTTGACCTATAAATATAGACACATAGATCTATTTCCCCATCCTCCTATATATATTTGCATGTACATGTCTTTGTCTAGACCTCCATAAATGCCCTTTGACTCCTAGCTCTTTCCTCCATCTCCCTTGACTTTCCTCCTGCCCTACTACCATGCTTCGTCGCCACCTGTGCTAGAGTATACCTCTTCTCTAAGCAACCTTACCCTTGATCATTTCCCACCAGGCCTGCCACTCCCCCTTCTCTACCATTTGGGGTCCCATGTTTTTCCCTTGTCCCTGGGTTTGTTAACACCACTTCCTTAACCCCCCTACCCCCCCACCCCAAGTCCCCCCGGAACTGTCGGTCCCGTTGTTTTTCCTCCAGATAGTTCATCCAGCCTGTCCTATTCAGACAGACCTGTGGAGACACTAACATGCACGAAAACAAGACAGAAGAAAACAAAGCAACAGTATACAACCAGACAACAAAACAACAAAAACAAACCACTGACAAAGAACAAAACAGTTCACAAGAGAAAAGCTTGTAGTTAGTTCAGGGATTGTTTGGTGGCCCTTAGGAGCGTTTTCCAGTCCAGTCTGTTGGGGCACCACGCCCTGGCCCCAAAGCCCACTTTCAGCATTCCCTGGGGACCTTGCCCCTCCATTCCCTTGCTGTTTCGCTGCACTCCCCCAGTGATTTGCCTCAGTGTGGTGGGATAAGGTCAGGTGCAATTCCCACACTGTGTCTCCGGTGCTGTCCCCTGTATCGCCCTTAGTCACTGAGGGGCCAGCCATGTTGTTCTCTCTGTAGACTGGCTGCTCTACTCAGAAACATCATCCTCATGGCCTGGTGGGCCAGGCTGTGTTCCACTCTCTCCTCCTGCCCCTTCATCTGCTCCTGTGTGCTCTGATCAGATATGTCCACCTCCCGGAGCTGCAGAGTCAATGTCGTCCTTTGGAACAAATTCTTTTCGGGGGAGGGGCAGGAATCCACTTAATTTATGGTGCTGGGGCCAGCCTCCCAGACCTCTCCACAGGTTCCCTACTCCACGCATTCACACCTTGCGGCACTGGGTTGAAGTCTGGTCCCACTTTCCCTGTGGAGATATAAACAATACCCTCCCCTTGGGTGGATTAGTGCCCCATGCCCCCGCTCCCCTTTTCTTCCTTATATTCATCCTTTTGTTTTCCTTCCCCCACACCCCCTGCACCATTGTCTACCATGTGCATCCCTGGTTTTGGTCTCGTCTCTGCCATACTGCACAGTCTTCACCCCAAAAATGTATGTATACAGTAGCTTTTTCCCCTATGCCACTTTTGATTTTTAAAAAAAATTTTAATTCTTACCTCAGCGGGCTCATGTTATACTTGTCCTTTTGTGCCTGACTTACCTCGCTTAGCATGATTTCCTCCAGTTCTTCCCATGCCGCTATGTGCCTCATATGTTAATCACTGCTTTTTAGTGATGCGTAGTACTCCATTGTATGTATATACCACAGTTTTTTAATCCAATCGTCAGTTGATGGAAATTTGGGTTGCTTCCAACTCCTTGGAATTGTGAACTGTGCCACAATGAACATTGGAGCACAGATGTCTGGTCTTGGTTTGTTTCTTGCCTCTTCTGGGTATATGCCCAGTAGGGGGATTGCTGGGTCATATGGCAACTCTATTTCCATCTGTTTTAGGTATCGCCAGATTGATTTCCATAGTGGCTGTACGTACTTACAGTCCCACCAGCAGTGGATGAGAGTTCCTGTCTCCCCACAGCCCCTCCAACACTTGTTGCTTTCTGATTTTTTAAATTGGGCTACCTTTGAGGGTGTCAGGTGGTACCTCATTGTTGTTTTAATTTGCATTTCTCTTATGGCTAAAGATCGGGAACATTTTCTCATATGTTTGTTGGCCATTCGGATTTCTGTCCCTGTAAAATTCCTGTTCAAGTCCTTTGCCCACCTTTCAAGTGGGCTATTCGTTTTTTCTTTTTGGAATCTAGCAGAGTATTGTAAATTTTAGTAATAAGGCCTTTGTCTGATATGTCATTGCTAAAGATGTTTTCCCAGTCTGTGGACTCTCTTATTACTCTCTTGGTGAATTCTTTAGATGTACACAAATGTTTTATCTTCAGTATATCCCATTTGTCGATTTGTGCCTCCTCTGTGTTTGTGTCCTTCCCTATTTCTGATAGCCTGTGTATTCCCTGCGCAAAAGTTCTCAAGTTGGTCCCATTCCCTCATTGATGGCCCTAATAGTTTGGGGTTTAACTTCAAGGTCTGTGATCCACCTTGAGTTTATTCTTGTGCATGGAGTGAGATAAGGGTCTTGCTTCATTTTTCTGCATGTTGATATCCATTTTTTCCAGCACCACTTGTTAAAGAGGGCATCGACTTCCCATTTGATATTTTTGGGGCCCTTGTCAAAGATCAGCTGTGTGTATGCTGATGCTTTTATTTCTGGGTTTTCAGTTCTTTTCCATTGGTCTGAGTATCTGTCATTGTACCAATACCATGCAGTTTTGAGAACTGTGGCTGCATAGTACGTGCCAAAGTCAGGTAAAGCAAGTCCTCCCACGGTGTCCTTCTTCTTGAGGAGTTCTCTGCTAATTCTGGGCTTCTTCCCTCTCCATATGAAGTTGGTAATCAGTTTTTCCATTTCTTTGAAGAAAGATGATTGTAATTGTATCGGGATAGCATTAAACTTATATAGTGCTTTTGGCAGAACTGACATCTTAACTATATTAAGTCTCCCAATCCAAGAGCATAGAATATTCTTCCATTTGTTGAGGTCGCTCTTGGTTTCTTGTATTAGTGTTCTATAGTTTTCCCTATATAGATCTTTTGTTTTTTGTTTGGCTATTGCGAAGGGTACCACCTTTTTGATCTCTTCTTCTGTGGTCTTATCTGATGTGTATAACAGTCCGATGGACTTCTGTTTGTTGATCTTGTATCTTGCCACTCTGCCAAACTCCTCTATTGCTTCCAGTACTCCCCTTGTGGAACTTTTAGGAGTTTCCATATATAAAATCATATCATCTGCAAGTAATGATACTTTCACCTCTTCCTTCCCCAGACGAATACCTTTGATGTCTCTTCTTTGCCTTATGCTGTTAGCTAAAACCTCCAGCACGACATTAAATAGGAGTGGAGACAAGGGGCATCCTTGTCTGGTCCCCTCTTTCAGTGGGATTGTGTTAGTCTTTTCTCCATTGATTACCACTTTGGCTGTTGGTTTTTCATATGTAGCTTGTATTGTCTTGAGGAACTTTCCTTCCATTCCTATCTTCGCTAGTGTCTTAAACAGGAATTGGTGTTGGATGTTGTCGAATGCTTTTTCTGCGTCTATTGATATTATCATGTGATTCTTATACTTTCTCATGTCAATGTGACGAATAATACTAATGGTCTTTCGTATGTTGAACCATCCCTGCATCCCAGGTATGAATCCCACTTGGTCATGGTGAATTATTTGTTTTATATACTTTTGTATTCTGTTGGCTAGTATTTTGTTAAGGATTTTTGCATCGATGTTCATTAGGGATATCGGTCTGTAGTTCTCGATTCTTGTGGGATCCTTGCCCGGTTTGGGTATCAGAGTTATATTAGCTTCATAGAAGGAGTTTTCCATCTTTTTCTATGTTCTGGAAAAGTTTGTGTAGGATTGGTATTAGTTCTTCCCTGAATGCTTGGTAGAATTCTCCAGTGTAGCCATCTGGTCCAGGGGATTTTTTTGTTGGTAATCCCTTGATAACCTTTTCTATTTCTCCTATTGCTATGGGTCTGTTGAGATTCTTGATGTCCACCGAGGATAGTCTAGGGAGGGATTGTTTTTCCAGGAATTTGTCCATGTCTTCCAAACTGTTGAATTCATTGGAATACAATCCTTCATAGTATTGTGTAACTATCCTTTTGATTTCATTAGGGTCTGTTGTAATGACCCCTCTTTCATCCCTTATTCTTGCTATTGAGGTTTGTTTCCTCCTTTCTTTGGTTAGGTTTGCCAATGGTCTATCGATCCTGTTTATCCTTTCAAAGAACCAACTTTTAGCGATATTAATTTTTCCATAGTTTTTTTATTTTCCCTCTCCTGAATCTCAGCCCTGATTTTTATAATTTCTTTTCTTTCGCTATTAGTAGGGTTGTCCTGCTGACTCTGCTCTAGGTTTTGTAAATTTTCTGTCAGTGTATCCGTCATGAGTCTCTCTTCCTTTCTTAGGTGTGCTTGTATTGCTATGAACTTTCCTCTGATGACTGCCTTTGCTGTGTCCCATAAGTTTTGGTACGTCGTGTGCTCATTTTTGTTGGTTTCTAGAAATTTCCTGATTTCATCTCTGATCTGCACCAGTATTGGATGCTCTCATTTCTGTGTCTTCAGGATCATGTAAACAGCCACCTTATGCTCATCCTTTCCATTTCCGGGTTGTGCACTATTGTAAGCAGACATACTGGGTTTTTGAAAAATATTGGTATTGCTGGTCAGGTTCGAAAGGTGGAGGAAACTAAAGCAATGCTGTGGAGAAAAGTGGGAAGACAGAGCTCTCTCTTCTTCGTTTCCTAGCTTGCACCAGTGTTTCTTGAATGCTTCCAGAGCTGACAACAATTGCTACTTTTAAAATGGAAAATTAAGCCTACTGCCTCAAGTTGATTCAGACCTGAAACGACGCTGTAAGACAGAGTGGAGCTTCTATAAGGGTTGGTGAGTCTGTGACTCTTTACAGGAACAGACAAAAAGCTTCATCTTTCTCCCCCAGAGGGGCTGCTCAGTAATTGCTAGGGACAATTTTACTCACCTTTTACGTTACTAATGTAATAGATGTGTTCTTGGGAGCTACATAGTGGACCTACCCTCTGAGACATACCTCTTTAACAATGACAGAATTCGACTAGTTAAAGAAAGTAAGATAATACTATTTTAGTGTTCTTTTTCTCATTAGTAATGGGGCAACTGAAAGCATATAATTAAGATATCTTAGCAGATTAATACAATGCACTTTATAACCTAATCTCAAATAGAATTCTTTGTTAAAATTGCATCAATAGGCCAAGTCTCATGGGGATTTAACATGCATTTGTCCATCTTCTCCCATTTCAAATCAAAAACCAATTTTTCACCCTACACTGTAGATTGATGGGTTTTTTGTGCAACTGCTTTGCTGATGGGTGTGATTTATCAGTTCACGGAATGCATGTCCCAAAACTTGATAGGGACTGAGTTTTCAGGAATTAACTTCCAGGTCAATTTTCCGCCCCCGAGAGTTATGGTATTAGTGTTTTCGAGTGTTTTCTTCAAGCTTCAGTTTCCAAATGTTTTTGGAGCAGGATAATTCAGTTGTTGCATTTAATTGTTGGATCTCAGAAATGAATTTCCATTTTGAAATCAGTTCATTTGAATTCCAGTCTGTAAGCAAGCATGTTCTTTTCCAAGGAGGTCACCTTTTGCCCATTCAAAGGACGCTGGGGCATAAATTCTCACACGCTTTGTTACTATACGACTCTTCTCAGGCTAATTGCCTTCAAAATAAGTGAGACTGTTCTCTGAATTTTTCCCATAAAATTTGTTAATTAGCATTATCATCTTGGGATATGACTTATTTTAATTTCTACCAAAATTTATATTGGTAACAATACTGGCCTTTTTCTTTTTGGATTATTAAAGTTTAAACTCTGAGTTTCATGGTAGAGACTTTTCTCAAATATCTGCGGATCTTTCACATTGCTGTGTATTTGAAGGTGACTTGTCATTTGATAAATCTAGTACTAGCAATATGACTGGGCAGAGTTCTCGGGTTTTTGATTTTGAGGGACTTCCAGTTGTTACTATCCATAATTCTTTCCCATTTGGCTATTACTGTTGCTGGAGAGGACGCTCTAATTCATTGCATATGGACTTTGTGTTTGGCTGGCAGGTTCAAGGACATGAACTGGGAGCAGGTAGCTGGAACTGGTGGGGGTGGTCCCAAATTTAGGAAATGGGTAATCTTTTTTGCCAAGACAGCTTTTCACTTTCATCTTTAACTGTGGTCAGGATCTCTAGAGCCTCTCGAATTTAACATTTCCATAGACATTTGTCTTCTGCCAGGGCAAAGGCTCCCAAACTTATTTCCCTATTTCCCCCTTTTCAGAAAAGCAAAAGCAAAAACAAAATTACTCAGCACTCCCTTTGAAATGCATAACGTCTGTACTGTAGACCATAATTCAGGCTAGAGAGTAGGTATCTGCTTCTGCAAATTCCCCTCTCCCCACGGCTCTAGCATCACCCATGTTGGGGAACACTGCCTGAGCACAATGGTATCTCAATGATCCTTTTCTAAAACATAATGAAGGGATTTCTCATTTCAATATTTTATTTATTTAAAAATTCCTCTTTGAAACTTCAAATCCTAGTCTTGATATATTTGGTAAGGTAGAATCAATATGTATATTTCTTTATAAAATTCTTTGTAATTTGAAATAATCTCTCACTTGATCCATTATTTCTATTACTTTAGAGAGTTCTTGTTATTAACTGATTATAACATTTCTATAAAATTAAGAGTTTAAATTACTAAGCTCCCATCCAAGTTGTAAGTTCTGTGAATTTTGATAAGAAGGAAGCTAACAAATGGGTGCTGGAGTTTGATTGTTCGGGTGTATACTCAACATCATTGTTCCATCATAGTCAGGGCTCTCTGGTTGCAAGCAACAAATACTAAATCAGTGGTTATCAACATTCCTAATGATGCCACCCTTTAATACAGTTCCTCATGTGGTGGTGACCCCCAACCCTAAAATTATTTTCATTGCTATTTCATAACTGTAATTTTGCTATTGTTATGAATCAGGTGAGCCCTATGAAAGGGTCATTCAATGCCCACAAGGTTCACGACCCACAGGTTGAGAACCACTGTTTACCTAAATGGTCCTCTTTACATAGAGAAGAAAATTTCAGAAAGGATAATGGATGATAGAATCTCTGTTACGGCAGGAAACTAGCCTTGGAAAATGGGCAGGAACCAAAGTAGGCTAAGCATTTTTGAAGTCTGCCATTATCATGCCTGTGTGTTCTCTCATATTCACTCTCTTTTTCCTTTAAGATCCATACTTAATTTCAAGGGCCACACATCACTCACAGAGGATGCTTCCAATTATAGATTTCATTAAGGAAGTTAATAGGTTACAATGTAAGTGAAAAATGCTCAGGATACAGATGTTCAGTCAGGATCTGCTACAAAGTTCTTTCATGGCTGTAATCAATGTCCAAAAGAGCCCTGGTGGTGTATTAGTTATATATTGGGCTGGTAACTGCAAGGTCAGCTGTTCAAAAACACCAGCTGCTCTGCTGGAGACACATGAAGCCTTCTACTCCAGTAAAGCTTTGAAAACCCACAAGAAGAATTCCGCCATATCCTATAGGGTCACCAAGAGTCATAATCAAATCAATTGCAGGGAGGGGTTGTTTGTTTGTTTGTTTGTTTTTTGAGGGGGAGATAAATACTGAAAGGGCATGTCACTCTTCTCTAAGTCTAAACCTAAAGGTGTTCTGGTCCATTTCCATTGGTCAGCAAATTCAGTTCCCCAAGTTAGGTGCCCAACAGGTACCCTACTCCACAAACCAGCCTCTTGCACCAAAATGCTCAGCTCTGTGTCCTGGAAGTCCATCATTCCGTCTAACGCTATGGCTCCTGGTTTTGCTGATGCTCACCTGCCAGTCCACAGATATCAAAGTTGTTTTCTGGTACAAGGGGTTTTACTGCACATGGACCTGCTGCCCTCCTGGTTCTTACTGGTAGTGAAATATCCTCCTGCTTCTCAGAGGGCTCATGTTAATAACTAGCAGGGTGCCATTCACAATGAATCCTGGCAACAGTTACTTAGGCGGATTCTGTCAGTGTCTTCCTACTCAGACACAAGCAGGAAAAGGCCATTTGGTGGGATTTTGACTAGAAGAGTCACATTAAGTAGTTCAATACCCTTGTAAATAAGAGAAACCTGACGAGGAAGCTGCCAGGCCACTGGAACTGCTGCCACGTGGCGTTTGCTGCCAGCACACTTCTGATATTGTTGCCACTGACTCAGTGGAATAATTTCCCACCTTCGTTGGGTCGCTAACTACAAGGTCCAGCAGTTCAAAACCATTAGCCACTCTGCAGAAGAAAGATGATGCTTTCTACTCCTATAAAGATTTACAGTCCTGGAAACTCACAGAGGCTATTTTACTTTGTCATGTCGGCTCAGTGGCAGTGGATTTGGTTTGCTTTTCCTTCATCTTTGTGATTGGTTGTGTTGGGTCATATGCCTGTATTCTAAGACCCAAGGAGTGGGAATAGGGGAGTTATGTCCTCATTGAATATCCATAATGGGTTCATCCTTTCAAATTTTACTGAATTTAAGGTGTCGCTTAGCAAGAAAACAAAACAAAGCAGTTGCCTGTGTATTTGAGCAATGACTTCTGGAGGATCTTGGACAAGGCAGGAGCATGGACTTCAGATAACTAATTTCTGGAAAATGGTGATCATAGTAGTTCCTTCATATATGGGTAGAGACGAAATCATAAAATATATGCAAGACACTTGGAAAAGTGCCTGGGACAAGGTAAGAGCTCCGTAAAGTAAGGCGCTGTACTTCCTTATTCAAACACCGCAATGTGATATTTGTTCCGGCTCCCCGCAGCGCATGGCGCGTGAGGCGGAAGTACCTGAATCCCACTAAGTGCCCTGTGATCTGGCTCGGCAAGTGAAGTTCTCTAGTTCTCATGCGCAAACAGTGAGAGTAATCGCTGTCGTTTATTGTGTCCTTAGTACCTCTGCCAGGCACTGTGCTGCGTGTTTTATCTCTATTCACTTGTATCATTTGATTCATACACTTAGTGAAGTTTGTGATTTCTCATTATATAGAAGAAGTATGCACCAAAGTTTCAAAAAAATATGCATTGTGCTCAGAATCACACAAATAACCTGTTGTGGAACCTGAATAAGAACTTGGTCCGCCCTGCCCACCATTCTTAATCCCACACTCTCAACGACTCTCTGCACCCTTCATTCTCCTCCAAATACAGGAGGGTTCTAATTACCCGCCACGTTTCCTTTCCCTTCTTCCGTGTCCTGAATGTTATCTCAGCTCCATTGGTCTGGAAAATGAGAATCCTGAGGTCTCCCCTAACATCAGATTTGAGACACTAAACCCCTGAGAGGAAGATCCTTGTCCTTTTTATTAAATGCTAGGCTTTTAAAAATATAATTCTGCCTCAGCTTCTTTCATAAAAAAGAGTTAATGAAAATTTATTGAGTCTTTTTGTTCACTTGAGGCTAGAGAAAAAGAAAATATAATTCTAAAAAATCTTCTGTCATATACTTAAAAATAGCTGTTCAAATAAATTCTTTTCATGTATTTCAAGTTAAAATATTTCATACTACTAGAATAAATTTTGTACCAGAAAGTATTCTCTGGTGACACAGTGGTTATGTGTTGGGCTGGTATCCTCAAGGTCAGCAGTTCAAAACTACCAGCCCCTCCTCAGGAGAAAGACAGTACTGAACTGTACTATAAACAGTTACAGTCTCTGAAACCCACAGTGCAGGTCTACTCTAACCTGTAGAGTAACTATGGGTCAGAAAGCAATGGCAATGCATTTGGTTTTTTACACATTTATTTTAAAAAGTTGATTTTTAATATTATTTTTTGAATATTTGGTAGAATGAATGAGTCACAATCCATTATAGGGGAAAAAGATAAAAATCACATGGAGTCCTTCATTTATGGAATAAAAAAATATGAGTGACGCATATTGAGACCACTTTAAAAATAGGAAATTAAGCTCTTTCTTGGAAGCAATTCGAATTTTGAGTATTTTGTTCTAAATGTCATATATATAAGAGATCTTTTTAAGAGGTTTGTGGAAAATTGTTATTGTTTTTTAATTCAATTTTTTGAATTTTTGAAGTCCTGTCTTACATAAAATTGAATGGGAGTAAAGTTGCTCTTTGTACTTTAAATAGAACTTTACAAATTTTAATCCACATATAAATGATATGGGACTCTTTCTTCAGAATAAAAATCTTGATTAAAGAAATCTGAGGTTCTTAGATGGCACAAATAGTTTTTACTCACCTACTCACCTAAAGATTGGCTGTTCAAACCCACCCTGAGGTGCCTTGGAAGAAAGACCTGCCTAATTGCTTCTGTAAAGAGTACAGCAAGAAAACCCTACAAAGCTGTTCTACTCGTTAGTCATCATAAGTTTTTTTTTTAGTCACACCTGAGAGCCTACATTTCTAACAATATTTCAGGGATGCTTATGTTACTGGTCTATGGGCCACATTTTCAGTAGCAAGATGAATTTTCCTAGTTTTCTGGTCTGAGAACAAAAATATTACCAACAATGGACTTGTTTATCTATCTATCTATCTATCTATCTATCTATCTATCTATCTATCTATCTATCTATCTATCATCTATCATCTTTTGCCGTTAGGTCTATCAAGTCAGTTCTGACTCAGTAACCCCTTGTGTGCACAGAAGGACACACTACCCAGTCCTGCACCATCCTCACGCCTGTTCTTATATGTGAGCCCATCTTGGCAGCTACATATCAGGCCACCTTGTTGATAGTCTCCCTCTTTTTAACTGTTCCTCTACTTTACCAAGCATGATGTTCTTCTCTGAGGACTGGTCTCTCCTGATAACATGCCTGAAGTATGTGAGACAAAATCTCATCGCTCTTGCTTCTAAGTGCATTCTTGCTGTACTTCTTTCAAGATGGACCTCTTTGGTCTCTTGGCAGCCTATGATACTTTCAAATTTCTTGACCAGTACCATAGTTCAAATACATCGCTCTTTTGTCAGTTTGCCTTATCAAGTTCAACTTTTATGAGGCAATTGAGAATAGCATGGATCAGGCAGACCTTAGTCCTCAAAGTAACCTTGTTTTTCAACAAAGCAAGATGAAATCATTGACAATTTCAATCTTGTCACTGTTTATTCTATTGGTCCAGTTGTGGGGACTTTTTTTTTAAATGGCATCTTCTTTATTTTGCATACTTTAATAGAACAAAATAAACAAAAAAGAAACCTCACAGATACACATTAACCCCAATCCCAAATAAAGGAGGGGACAACAGGGCGTGAGGGTCTTAGATCCTGCTTTACACACAAGAATGGGGGAGGGGGAGCCACTAGTTAACAGCAGTTGCAGAGCCCCGGTGGGCTAGGGTCACTCGAGTCATGGGGACACCATATAGAGGGCACAAGGTCTGAGTAGAATGGCCTAATCTACTTCCTCCATGCGAGATACATCTTCATCGCCCTTAAGAGGGGGAATCTCATCAGGAACAGCAATGCTGGGCTCCTCGGCTGTCACCTCACCTTCATCAGTGCCTAAGCCCAGCTTGATCATGCGGTAGATGCGGTTGGAGTGGGTCTGAGGGTCCTCAAGGGAGAAGCCAGAGGAGAGCAGTGCTGTCTCAAACAGCAGCACCACCAGGTCCTTGACGGCTTTGTCGTTCTTGTCAGCCTCAGCCTTCTGCTGCAGCGTCTCCACAATGGGGTGGTCTGGATTGATCTCCAGGTGCTTTTTGGCCATCATGTAGCCCATTGTGGAGTTGTCCCGAAGAGCCTGGGCTTTCATGATCCGCTCCATGTTGGCCGTCCAGCCATATGTACTAGTCACAATGCAGCAGGGTGAAGACACCAGTCTATTGGAGATTGTCACCTTATCAACCTTCTTATCCAAAATTTCTTTCATGAGTTGCACAGGTTCTCAAACTTGGCCTTGCTTTCCTCCATTTTCTTTTTCTCTTCTTCATCCTCCGGGAGCTCCAGCCCCTCTTTGGTCACGGAGACCAGACTCTTCCCATCAAACTCCTTGAGCTGTTGCACGCAGTACTCATCGATGGGCTCCGTCATGTAGACCACCTCAAAGCCTCGCTTCCGCACATGCTCCACGAAAGCAGAATTGGCCACCTGCTCTTTGCTCTCACCAGTGATGTAATAGATGGACTTCTGGGTCTCCTTCATTCGGGAAACATATTCTGAGAGGGAAGTCATCTCATCTCCAGACTGAGAGGTGTGGTAGCACAGCAGCTCAGAAAGGCGCCGCCGGTTGGTGGAGGCCTCATGGATGCCAAGCTTCAGGTTTTTGGAGAATGCCTCATAAAACTTCTTATAGTTCTCCTTGTCTTCTGCCAACTCAGAGAAGAGCTCCAGGCACTTCTTGACAATGTTTTTGCGGATGACCTTCAAGATCTTGCTCTGCTGGAGCATCTCTCAGGAGATGTTGAGGAGCAGGTCCTCCGAGTCCACCACATCACGGATGAAGTTGAGATACTCTGGGATTAGCTCGTCACAGCTGTCCATGATGAACACACGGTGGACATACAACTTAATGTTGTTCTTTTTCTTCTTATTCTCAAAGAGGTCAAAGGGAGCATGCCGAGGGATAAACAATAGTGCCCTGAATTCCAACTGCCTTTCTACAGAAAAGTGCTTGACTGCCAGATGGTCTTCCCAGTCATTAGTCAGGCTCTTGTAGAATTCTCCATACTCCTCCTGGGTGACATCGTCAGGATTTCTGGTCCAGATGGGCTTGGTCTTATTTAGTTCTTCCCGGTCAATGTACTTCTCCTTAGTCTTCTTGGTTTTCTTCTTCTTGTCCTTCCCACTGGCGTCCTCCTCATCTGAGCCCACATCTTCAATCTTGGGCTTCTCTTCATCCTCCTTCTCTTCTTCTTTCTCACCTTTCTCTTCCTCGGCTTCATCATCACTGATTTCTTTCTCTCATTCCTTCTCCAGATAAAGGGTGATGGGGTAGCCAATGAACTGAGAGTGCTTCTTCACGACTTCTTTGACTCGCCTCTCCTCTAGGTACTCTGTTTGGTCTTCTTTGAGGTGCAGAATCACTTTCGTTCCCCGACCAATGGGCTCACCGTGGTCAGCACGGACAGTGAAGGAGCCCTTGGCAGAAGACTCCCGGGCATACTGCTCATCATCATTGTGTTTGGTGATCACAGACACTTTCTCTGCCACCAAGTAGGCAGAATAAAAGCCAACACCAAACTGCCCAATCATGGAGATGTCCGCACCAGCCTGCAGAGCCTCCATGAAGGCTTTGGTACCAGACTTGGCTATGGTTCCCAGATTATTGATGAGATCAGCCTTGGTCATGCCAATGCCTGTGTCCACTAGAGTCAAAGTGTGCTCCTGGGGGTTGGGGATGATGTCAATTTTCAGCTCTTTTCCACTGTCCAACTTGGAAGGGTCTGTCAAGCTCTCATAGCGAATCTTATCCAAGGCATCAGAAGCATTAGAAATCAACTCCCGAAGGAAAATTTCCTTGTTCGAGTAGAAGGTATTGATGATGAGGGACATGAGTTGGGCGATCTCCGCCTGGAAGGCGAAGGTCTCCACCTCCTCCTCCCCATGGTGCACTTCCTCAGGCATCTTGAAGAGCGGCGGGGACCAGAGCGCGGCGGGTCGGGGGCTGTGCTGGGCGCGCAGACGCTCGCAGGCTATGCCGAGGTGACTCAAGAGACGGGGACTTTTTTTTTTAAGGTTGAATTTTGGATTACATGTTGGGCTGCTATCCACAAGATAAGCAGCTTGAATCCACCAGCTGTTCTTTGGGAGAAACGATGTGATTTTCTTTTGCAGTAAAGAATTATAATCTCAGAATCTCACAGAGAAGTTCTACCCTGCCCTATAGGGTCACTATGAGTCAGAATTTATTAGATGGCAGTGAGGAGGGGTTTTGTTTTTTTTTTTGGTGGGGTGGTGGTGGTGGAACTGGTTATTTATAGTCATAATAATATCTTGGATGCCAGTGTTGGAAACAGCTTTTAAGTTAACCAGATACTCTGTGATATAAGGTTTAGTGTCAACGTGACTAGGCCAGGATTCTCAATGGTTTGGCATTTCAGGCCTAGTAATCCCCCTATGCTATAACCTACATAATGTGATAAACCCCATGATAGGACCTGCTGTGAACAGCCAAGAAGTTATAAGATTAGGATGGAGTGCAATCCTCTTACTCAGGTCACACCCTGATGCAATTAAAAGGAATTTTCCTCCAGTGTGTGATCTATTTTCTATATAAGTAGATACAGTAGAAGAGTTTTCTTGCTTTTTGCTGAGTCTGGATCTTGCACCTGGCTCATTGAACTCTGATTCTTTACACTTGAGCTAATGATCTGCCATATTATCTATTGTTGGTAATATTTTGGCCTGCCATCTGAACTGCCAATTTTGGATTCATTTTCCTATCAAGTCACAAAACTAACCTGCTGACTTGGTATTCATCTGCCCCTGCAAACTGTGCTGGTGTTGCTGATTCTGGGTTCATCAGCCCCTGAAGCCATAAGAGTCAGGAGAAACCTCCAGCTTAACATCTGATTTCCAAGCTTGAAAGTGGTCTGGGGCTTACTCGTACAACCGTTTGAGTCATTTTCTTGATATAAATTTCTCTCTGTATAGATATACATATAGAGAAATATAACTATCATTGATTTTGCTTCTCTCAAGAACCCAGCTTAATACAATGTCCAAGGATGAGCAAAGGGAAAAAATTGATGTTTAGAGTTCATCCAGAAGTACTATTTCTGGGACTGGACAAGCAATGCTTCATTTCATTCTTAAAGAAATATTATATAACCATTCCCAAGATTCCCATTTTCAGCTGAGGAAATGAAGGCTCAGAGAAAATACCATGTCACACAGCTAGTAAGTGGGAGAGTCAAGGTTTGACCTCAAGTCAATTAGACTCAACCAAATTAAAAGCAACAACAACAAACTCACTGTTACTGAGTTGATTCTGACCCATTGCACCCCTATAGAACAGAGTAGAGCTAACTGTCTTACAGGTTTCAAAGACTAACTCTTTATGGGAGTAGAAAGACTCACTTTTCTCCTGTGGCGTTCTGTGGTTTTGAACTGCTGGCCTGCCTTTAGGGTGGCAGCCCAGTGGGGAGCACCAGGGCTCCCCTTTCGACATGGAGTTCATGCTTTTCCCAGCACATCGTATATCATCCCATCTGGAGGGTTTACACCTATGTCTTTCTCTTTTGACATCACTGGCTAATCTTTGTGTTTGAAGTTTTCTTTAAAAAAAGAAAAGCAAATCCAATTTAGAAAGTAACTCAAACTTTTTCATTAAAGCCCTTTTTTTATACAAACCCCTGCCCACCCCGGCTCCCAGTTTCATTCTGTATGTCAAAATTGTTCTTTCCACTGCAAAGGCCTTGATGCTGTGTGCTGAGCAGACTGACAAAACCTTATGATTTAAAAACTGATTTAAAAACCATCCCTTTCCTCTATCCACAAAGCCCCAACCTTTGATCTTTTCTCAGGAGCAATTTCCAATCAGTCCTTTTTTCGAAGCTTGTAAATGTTTGGTATTCAATCCTACTTAGGCCCTCTCCTTTCCCCCAAAAGAAGAGATTGGGACCTTCAATTCCCCATTGTCATTACTGTTCTATTGGAAGTCTTAGTGTCGGATTTGATTTTCTATAGTGAAGATGAAATTAAATATAGCACACCTCCTGCTCTATCTGTGTTTATGCACTCTAAACCTAAGTGGGATTCAGGCAATTACTTCTTACTCTTGATCCATGCAGGACTAACCAGATTAATTCAGTGCTTATTTGTTTTGGCATATTTGCATTTGCTTGTTTGTTTTTGCTTTCTGGCCCTCTCTAGCTAGGATCCGTCAGCATGAGTCAATTGCCAGATCATCATTTTATCTCATTATAAACTTGCAGAAGTCCTGGCAGTCTGCTGGGTTGTCTAAATGGTTAACCTTACTAGGCTTCTGACAAAAAGGGGGGAGGCATGAGTTCACCTGGTCCCGCCAAGACCTGCTGATATATTGTCAAGAAATCCGCCATTGAAATCCTAATAGAATTCAGTTTCCTCTGTTGTGCATAACTTGAATTGACTCAAGAACAACTTATAGTTCTTATTTCTTAATATTGAAGAGAAGAATGAACACATTAATCATGTGGGCCTTTTAGAAATTAAGAAAAAAAGGTTTTACTTTTCTGAAGAGTAAACCAAAGTATCAAGTCTACATGATTAATGTGGCCTGGAAATTAGTGCCCATATCCTCCCTCTTCTTATTCCCCCGAGGTCCCTAAACATTTCTTATACTTATACTTGATGATGATTGGCTAAGGCCAGAGCATTACATCTGCTTTATCTTTTAAATTGGTCTCTGATTTCATTCTGGTTGTTCCATGTCCTGAACACTAGTTTCCCCTTTTATATTCTCATTTTTATATTAAAGTATTTGCTGGATTTTGGTTTCATCAATATGGTTTTTATTTTATATTTTCAACAGACTTAAACTTGTGGTAATATCCTTTATATTGTGTGCCAATCTGTAATTTCACTAAAAAGTGACCTCAGAGAACAGTTTGTGCTCAAATTTGAGAATACACACACACACACACACACACACACATATATATATGATATTCTTAGGTGGTCTTCTAATATCAACTGTTCCACATAGTCTGGACTTCTTAAGCATTCCAGGCTGTTCTGTTAGCTTTCTCCTATTTTATCAGGTTCCACATAACGTGGCTCTGATCAGAACGATTATTAATGAGAGCTGGGTACCATCTACATCACCCAGCAGATGAGACCCCAACTCGTGCAGGCTATTAGTTCTGAAGACTAACTTCGACGGGTGACTGTGGTTCCATTCTTTGTATTTTGCAACTAACAGATACAACCCAGTCCATTCACTTTTAAGAGTATCATGCTTTTGCTTTACCAACCCAGCTAGTTGGGCACCGAACACATCCATTTTCATCTGAAGACAGATTATTTATTTTTTAACTCAAATATATGACCTGTGGAAAAATAATTCCTGTCCAGGAGTGATTAATAAAAATGTTTGTATTTCTGCAGCTGCTTGAATTTCACTAGCTAACATCTTAGTCAGGGGCCCAAATCTAGCCATATCTACTGCCTAAAACTAAATGATAAAATCTTGAATTAAGAAGAATCTATGAAGTAAAAGATGATCTTAAAATTTACCTATTTTTTTAATTGGCCCAGGCTTCTATTCAGCTCTAGGGTTTTAAAAGCTGTGGTACAAAGCACCTTGGAGATATGTCAAACGGCTAATATGGTTCTCAAGACAGTTTGTACATCATAATCACCTATAGAGTGAGTATATCTCAGATGTATTAAAAAAACAAGGAAGGTGGTCTGGACAGTTGTCCTGTAAGGAAGGTCCAGTGTTGTTTCTCATGCAAGAATAACCCCCTTAACTCCCCGCCATAGTGACCTAGGGACCCTATGAAGACTGAAGATTGAGGAAAAAGTCATTGCAAATTGGTCCTTATATTCTGGTTATCTTTGTAATGAATACAAGTCCTCAGTAATCTATAAGCAAGGATACTTTTAATTTAGTTTAATTTTTACTCTAACCACTATTTGGAAGATTGTGTTATTGTGTACATAATTCTGATACTAACTCCTAGTTGGAAGATGCTGTCCATTAGTATGTTATCATTATTCTAAAATCTATTCTACTACCTACTTGGAGGATTGTTGTGTCTTCTATCATGTATCATATGTCCTGTGCCATGGTTTTCATGTGTGTTTTCTGTGTCATGTGCCGTGTGTCACCTCTCCTGTATCATGTTTTATGTGTTCCATGTGTCCTGTGTGTCACATGTGTCATGTGTCATTTGTGTTCTTTGTGCTGTGTTCTGTGACCTGTGTATCATGTATGTACCATGTCTTCAGTCATGTGTCCTGTGTGCCAAATGTGTCCCGTGTCCCATGTTATGGGTGTCATGTGTCCAGTCTGTTATGTGTTCCATGTGCCATTTGTGTCATGTGTTCTTTTAAAAAATTAATAATTTTATTGGGAACTCTAACAGATACTACAACAATGCATAATTCAGTTAGATCAAGCATAATTTTACAATTGCTACCACCATCAGTTTAAAAACATTTTCTTCTTGAACTCTTTGATATCAGATCCCTTTTTCCCCTCCCTCCTCCCACTCCTAAGTAACTCTTATTATTAATTAATTTATTATTATGATTGTTTTGCCATATCTTACATCATCCAATGAATCCATTCACCTGCAATTCTGTTATTCATTCCCCTTGAATGGGGCTATACAGTCATCATTGCTATCAGTCCCTCCCCCCACTTCCTGTACCTTCAGGGAATCACTACTCCCATTGCTGTTTCTAAAGGGTTATCTGTCCTGGCTTTCATGCATCAAATTCTCTTAATTATAAAAATGAAGATATGCAGGTCTAACAAGATTTATGCTGTAAAAAAAGACCATAATAGTAAGGAAAGGAGATATTAAAGAACTAAGAAATAGTTATGTGTTTCTTCAGTCCTATACTGCTCCCTAGATTTATCATCCCTTTCATGTGGGATTGTTCAATTCTTTTACAGATGGGTTTGGGGTCTCCACTTTGTTCAAGCTCCTTCACACCAATTGGATTGTTTGTTTTTCAACTTCTTCTTTTTCTTCTTTTTTAAAATGTTTTTCAACTTCTGATACCTATCCTTGTCAACATCTCGTAATCACACAGGCTGGTATGCTTCTTTCATGTTAGCTTTGTTGCTTCCCTGCTAGATGGCTGGTTGCTTATCTTCAAGCCTTTAAGACACCAGGATGCTATATCCTTTAATAGTCGGGCACCATCAGCTTTCTTCACCACATTTACTTATGCACCCATGTTGCCTTCAGTGATTATGTAGGGAAGGTGAGTATCATACAGTGCCACATTATTAGAACAAACCATTCTTATACTGAGGTAAGATTTAAGTAGAGGCCCAAAGTCTACCTGCTTTTTGTTGTATTTACATATATATATACATACATAGACAAATACATCTACCTTTATATATTTATATATTTACATACATACTTTTTAGAATAGATCAGTTCTAAATCAGGTTTCTGGTAATAGTGAAAAGACCCCATAGTTCAGTTTTCCTGTTGAAGACATATGGCACAGACTTTCACCAAGCCTCTTTAAATTCAGTGAAGTAAAATAAAATAAAAACCACTGCCGTCAAGTGGATCCCAGCTCATAGAAACCACCAGTAATTTTTGAAGCTCCAAACCTTTATTGGAGCAGACAGTCTGATCTTTCTCGCACAGAATGATTGTGGGTTTGAAGTGCTGATCAAGTGTTTAGTAATCAAAAACATATCCAATATATAGAGAGCAAACCTAATGTGGAAGCATCTTTATCATCAGCGTGATCACCCCTGCCATCGCCTCATCGCTACTATCATTTATTGATTGCCTCAGATACATATGAAAGGTAGACGTTGAATAAGGAAGGAGTGAAAAGAATCAATGCAGTTATTTATTGTTATTATTGTACTGACAAAGACTATTGAAAGCACGAGGGAATGCCAAAAGAATCCAACCAGCATGCTCCTTAGAGGCAAGGATGGTTTCACATGCCTATCACATATTGCCAGAAGAGACCAATCCCTGGAGAAGGATACCATGCTAGGAAAAGTAGAGGGGCAGCAAAAAAGCCGGAGACCTTCAGCAGCGTGGGTTGGCGCACTAGCTGCAACAATGGGCTCAAACATAAGAACCGTTGTGAGGCTGGTGGAGGACTGAGTGGGGGTGCACTCTGCTGTACCGATATTGGGTTACTATGATTCGCAGCCAACTCAAAGGCACCTCACAGCAACAGCGTACTGTTTACAACAATCCTGCAAGATAAGTATCAGATATATACACCCTCAGTTTACAATTTAAGAAAGTAAGACCATGAATAACAAGTACTAGAAAACAACTCACCAAAAATCAAAACCAAATTCACTGCTATCAAGTCAATTCTGACGCATGGAAACCCTACAGAACAAGATTGAGCTGTTCTTGTGGATTTCTGAGTCTGTAAATCTTTATGGGAGTAGAAAGCCTTGTCTTTCTTCCAAGGAGCAGCTGGTGGCTTCAAACTACTGACCTCGTGGATTGCTGCTCGATGTATGACCACTATGCCACTAGGCCTCCTATACAACTTACAATCAACTGAAAATAATATGTATTCATTATGCATAAGGGAATCTTTATTTTATTTCCTATGAGGACTTAAATAGGCATGCCCAACTTTGTTTATTTGTTTGTTTGTTTCTCCCAAACCAGTGTTATTTTCCAGAAAAGGAGGGAAAACTTAAATAAGTAAACAGCATTTAAAAAAAATGAGATATATACCAAATTAACTGAAACACCTGGCTATAGGACTTTTAGATTAGAGTGAAGAGGAACTTGGGCATCCACTTACATCTCCCACTTTATATTAATGTATAAGTATATTAATCCATATAATTCTTTGGATTATTTACATTCTAGTCAAGAGGACGATTGAAGGATAATATAATTACAAAGTATAATTTCCAAGCTGAATGAAATTGCTTCGTGTAATACATCTTTGGGGGACTGACCTCTGAATAATTGTAAGTCTTGGTTAGAGTATATGATATGCAACCCTTTGAGTAGCATATGGTGTGAAAGGCATGCTTTGATTTGGGTAAGACATGTTCTTCTCTTTGTCAAATCTAGAAAATCCATTGGTGTCAACAAGTCATTTTATTTTTGAACTTTCTATTTCTCATCCCAGTTTTAGAAATTGGTTACTCTCCCATTACTTTTATGAGCTACCTACTAGAGGAATAATTCTTTTAGCAATATAGCTAATTGATAATGTAAAGGAGATCTTATTGACTCTCTGAGGAGAGAACAGAATCTCCCTAGTTCCGTGGTGGTCAACTCTTATACACCACATTTCTCCGCTCTCCCCAATCTAACAACTCACTCACCATTTCTTAATTCATTTTCATGAGCTGATTCAGTGCGTGGTGATCATGTGGCTAAAGAGTGTGTGCACATGCTAGGTGTTAACAGATAAATTAGCAACAAATAGATTTAATTGTAATGTTCTATGTCCTGTATGTTATATTTTCTTATGGTAGAAAAAATATATTATTGTGCACAATCAGTGCTTAGCTGCTCCATTTCTGTGATCATCATTTTCTGAATTACAAGTATTCAATTTTATGAAGAAGTGATGAGAGTATCACTTTTTATAATTTATTTTCATTCTGACTTCAATTATATTATCTTTCTTCCCTTCATTACCACATTCTAATCACCTCCACAAGAAGGAAGGAAGAAAGAATAAACTCTAAATGGTTAAATCACCTGTTCTGGTGAGCTGTATCATGATAGGCTATATCCATTATACTTATTATCTTAATTATATATTGCTGCTATAATAAAAATACCACAAGTGGTTGCCTTTTAACAAATGGACATCTATCTTCTCCCAGTTGAGTAGGCTGCAAGTCTGAATTCAGGATGCTGGATCCAGAAGGGTATTGTCTCTCTCTGGGTTCTAGAGTAGTGGCCACGCTCAACCTTCCTAATGCAGTTCCTCATGTGGTGGAGACCCCCACCCATAAAATTATTTTCATTACTACTTCATAACTATAATTTTGCCACTGTTATGCATCATAATGTAAATATCTGATGTGAAGGATGTATTTTCATGGTTACAAATTGAACATAATTAAAGCATAGTGATTAATCACAAAAAACAGTATGTAATTATATATTGTGAAATATGTTCTTCTAATGAAAAATACATGAAATTTTGTCTTGAAGCATGGTGTAGCATGCTTAATATAACCACAGTAAACTACATTGCTACACTTTGTGATAGTGTGTATAAAAAGCCAAAGTCAGTGTGAAAGTTGAAATAGCTTCTTTCTCACCAAATCAGCATATCTGCATGTGGGCGGACCCACCTGGAGACCTGGAGACAGATAGAGGAGCTTCTTGGTTCTGAAAGCCATTGGAAATATGTATTTTCCCATGGACTTAGGCTACCCTTGTGAAAGGGCCGTTCAAATCCCCAAAGGGGTCGCGACCCACAGGTTGAGAACCACCGTTCTAGAGGCATGCTCCTTATATCCTTTGAGCTTCCGCTTCTAAGGGAGCCTCTTGTGGTTTGACATTCTCTTTCTTTCCCCATCTCTGCTTGCTTTTTTTACCTTATAAGAAATTGACTCAAAACAGACCCTACATTAATATTGTCTCATGAGCATAGCAGGCAACTAATTCCCAAATATGATTACAACTGTGCGAGGAGCACAAATCAGTCCACAACATTTCACCCTTCTTGCCTCTCAAATGTATTCCACCCATTCCATGGTCCCCACAGTCTTTAATCAACTCCAACTCTAACATCTCATTTTCCGAATCATCTAGTCAAATAGGTGAGATGTTAGGTTTATTCCATCCCAAGGCAAAAATTTTTTTAAATCATTTTATTGGGGTTCATACAACTCTTACCACAATCCATGCATACATCCATTGTGTAAAGCACATTTGTATATCTGTTGCTGTCATTCTCAAAACATTTGCTTTCTGCTTGAGCCCTTGGTATCAGCTCCTCATTTTTACCCTCCTTCCCCGCTCCCTCCTCCATCATGAACCCTTTATAATTTATAAATTATTATTATTTTGTATGTCTTACACTGTCTGATGTCTCCCTTCACCCACTTTTCTGTTGTCCATCCCCCAGGGAAGACAACAGGTTATATGTGTCCCACAGGTTATATGTAGATCCTTGTAATTGGTTCCCTTTCCACTCCACTCTCCCTTCACCCTCCTGGTATAACCACTCTCACCACTGGCCCTGAAGGGATCATCTGTCCTGGATTCCCTGTGTTTCCAGTTCCCATCTGTACCAGTGTACATCCTCTGTCCCAGCCGGATTTGTAAGGTAGAATTGGGATCATGATGGGGGTGGTGGTGGAGGGTAGAGCATTTAGGAACTAGAGGAAAGTTGTATGTTTCATCGTTGCTACAATGCACCCTGGCTGGCTTGTCTCTGCCCTGCGAATCTTCTGTAAGGGGATGTCCAGTTGCCTACATAAGAATCTTGGGTCCCCAATCTGCATTCCTCCTATTCACAATGATTTGATTTTTTGTTCTTTGATGCCTGATACCTGCTCCCTTCGACACCCAAGGCAAAATTCTTATGCATCTGTAAATCTAGGATATCTCAGTTCCAAATTGTGTTTCCAAATTATAATAGTGGAACAAGCCCAGGTAAGTATTTTCATTTAAAGTGGGAGAAATTAAAGAAAAAGAAAGGATAAGAAGCACAAAGCAAGTCCCAAGCCCAGTAGAACAAACTCTGTTAGCTCTTCAGTTCTGTGCATTATCCTGCATTTTCTCTGAGGTCATATGGGCAGTGGCCCTGCCCTCTGGAATCTGGCTTGGCACACTCTGGCACATGCTATGCATTTTGGGTGGAGGCCTCTCAGCTCTAGGTTTCCGTGTCATCATCTGCTGGCCTTAGTCTGCTAATTCATCTGCGTGGTGGTGGCCTGGCACTGGCAGCCTCTGTTCTTATTACCCTCGGGCACAGAAGTTCGGCTTCCTCAATTTTGAATAGTGGCCCTATCCTTTGGCCAAATTGAATGCCAATCCCAAACTCCAGCACCCAGTGGGTTAAGATTTGACACTTTGAAAGCTAGGAAGGCTGGATTTAACTGTTGAATCTAGACTCCCTCTTTGAGGTTTAGGGCACTGTGGTGCCTTCCTTAGAAACCAGTTCGTCTTGCTTCCTGTACTCCTTCCTACGAGTCTATTGACCTCCAAAGGATGGCAATTGTAAGTCTATTGGCCTGCTTATTGCCTGTAGAATTCTAAAAGGCAGACAATTTTCTTTCATTTTGTTCTGTCCCTGTCTCCTTTCGTCTCAGCCACGGGTTTTCTGCTGTGGACATTGATTAGCTTTATCAGTAATCTACTTCTCAAAAATTTGAGTTATCAAGTCCTTGTGGTGAGATTTAATGTGCATGTTTTCACAACAGAATTTTGCAAATCTCCAAGTTCAGGTTTCATTTAAGACATCTTTCTCCACTCACATTTTTCTATAAGTGGCAAGGAGAAAACAGAGTTCCTTCAGTATCTTGCTTAGGAATCTCCTGCACCAAATATTGGAACTCACCACTTACAAGTTTTACCTTCCTCAAACATATGAACATAATTCTGAAAAATTCTTTTTTTGTTGTTGCTATTCTATCCTTCCTCCATGTTCATCATTCCTTTTTACAATCTCACTAAAGTATACTGTGGTGATGATTGTACAGCTATTTTTGATGTGACTAATCTATGTGATATGAATTTATGCCAATAAAGCTGCTAGCAAAAAAAGAAAGTAGATTTTTAACAATAATCTTTTGGTGCCATTTTTAGTCCCTAAGACATAGAGACTTTTTCTGTGGCTTTTCTCACTTCCTACTGAGCCCTCACCAGCATGGCCTTTGATGTCCACAATTCTACCAATAGTCTTTTCAAGGCAAAATATATTAGGCACGTTAAAATTCCTCCAGCTTTTACCTATCACCAGATTCCAAAGCAGCTTCCATGTGGTACGTGTCTGTGAGGGCAGCACTCCAATCCTGGTACCGTCTCTGTGTTACTCATCTAGTCCTGCTCTAGCACGATACCACAAGGAGGAAGCTTTAGTGAAAGTCCATTTTCTCCCAGGGTATGAGATGCGACGTTTGAATTCAGGTGACAGATTTTCTTTCTGTGTTGGCTCTAGAGGAACTGCCTTATTATCTTTGAACTCCTGCTCCTGGTTGATCTTCGTGGGGCTTGGCATTCTCTCTTTCCCCACCTCTGCCTGCTCTTTTTATATCCGGTGTAGGAGACTGATTTAAGACACCCTAATCTTGCCTTTAGCACAGAAAAAAAAAGTAAATTAAACTTTACTTGAAAAATATTTCCCATTAGAGAACTTCGAACAGCATAAATGCCTATTTCTGGTAGGTCTGTGTTGTCTGTTTTTTTTATCTTCCATTGCTCAAACAATATCAATAAAGGAATTTTCCGTGACTATGACTTATCTGATATATTCATACATGAGCTTCATTAGAAGATTCCCAAGTCCTGAAGTCAAGCACAATATCCTTGTTATTTTAGCACTTTCCTGATCATACACATTAAATAGTTCCCCTTTACTGGAATCAAGTGGACAATAGAACTTAAGTGGCAAATTCATAAAAATATGAGAATTTAAATCTTAGAAAATATTTTAAAATGATCTTTTGAGTTTTTCCAAGTCTAAACAATTTTAAAAAGAGAATCTTATGATTGATTGTCTTAAGTTGTTTCAGGAAAAGTTTTAAATGATCCTTTTTTTGATTTCTTCTTATTTGGGGGCACATTTACAAATTTATAACATTTAAAAACATTTTAAAATGAATGTTTTTTTCACTGTTACTGGCCTACAGTTTGAAGGCAAAGAAATATTTACCTCAGCAATATTTATTTTAATCTATACTCGCTAAATGATTGCTACATGTGGCTTTTGGCCTTTTTATATCTTCTTTTTTTAAGAACTAAAATAATTCACTTTTCTTAAAAATAATTTAAATGAAACTATAAAATGAAAATAACTTGATAATCTTTTCATGCAATTTTTCTATATATATAAAAACTATTTTGTTTTAATAGCCACAAATTATACTGAATTTGTATTGTGTTCTATGTACAAATTATATTAAAAGGCTAGACAAATAGGTATTATAGAATTGAAAGGATCATGCTCTCTAACAAATGCCCCATATTTCATTATACATTAATTAGAAAAAACAATAATGCTCCAAGCCCAAATTCTTCCAGTGTGATTACATCCTAGAAATTCTTTGTGGACTCATTTCTGCCTAAATTGCATTTCTCTTTTGAAATTGCACCATGCGATGCAATCAGAGAGGCGCTCACAACATTTTTGTATTTCTTTTGGAAATATTAACCTTTTTCTCTTCTTGAAAAAGTAGCAAATTTGTGCCTTAAAGATTCTCAAGATAAAAGACATTTTGGGGGGATTTAACCATATAATACAAGCACGCACTCCCTGACTGAGAGGTTAGCAGGTGAGCATACTCAGAAGCATTTCAAAAGAAAGACTTGGTGATCTGCTTCTCAAGGGTCCAAAGGATGAAAACCCTACAGCACAACTGTGTGGTTGCCATGAGTCAAATGGACTCAATAAGTCCCCACCTTACCCCACCCGGATTAGTATATAATCAATTATATATATGCAGATTAGCCTAGTCTGTCTCCTGTGAAGAGGCTGGTGGGTTTGTACCACCCACCTTGTAGTTAGCAGTCAGCCACTTACCTGTCAACAGCCATACCAGCAGCTCTCTCTCTCTCTCTCTCTCTGGTACCAGTCTAGAGATGCCCTTTATGGAAAACAAGATTTTTTTCAGATAACTGTTGTTTAATTAGAACAGATTTTCCATGATCAAAATGTTAAATATAATTTCTACTGAAATGTAAGCTTAAAACAGCACTATAAGTTGTGCCCACCTGGGCTGAATAAATACCTTCATGTCTCCAAAATTAAAAACAAAAAAACAGCACCATAGGATATTTACATATGTTACCAATCCTATTAACCCATGACCCTCTTCAACTTGCACACAAAATTGTGAATCCAGCTGAGATTTGAGGCTTTGCACTTGTGAAGTACTCCTTATTCAAAATTTTATCAGAAAATGTTTTATAAAATACGGAAGGCAGAAGCATTGCGGTTAGCTGATTTCTTTAATTTTCTATTTTGCTCGGAGGGCACTCATATATTTTTCAGGAATGTCAGAATTTGAAATTCCAGATCGCTTGTAAACAATTGAATGGCAGGAATCCAGGGGAAGGCTGCTGAAAAGGCTAATTAAAAAGGACTCCTACTATGATGGAGCAGAATGAAAAATAGCAGCATTCTCCCTGTCTACTGAAAAGCAGACATTCTGGACCCCACCCAAAGCGATGTTTGACCAGCAAATATACACAGAGTATTGAGGGGGTACCCCCAAAACCCAGAATTGTTCTGGGGGAGTGGAGCTTTCATCCTATGCATTGTTCCCACTAGGCAAGCACCAGACAACTCACTCTAAGTTAGTGCACTGGTCACAGTGAATTTTTTCAGAAGAGCCATTTCCCTTGAGCCTCATTTTTTGTACTGGCCGATTTAAAAGAACAGCGAGAGGCTGGGAAATTTTGTTTCCTGCTCGGGAAAAATGCCACAGAAACCACTGTGAGGCTGAACACAGCTTACAAGGACAGCGCTATGGAAAAATTCAGTGTAAAAGTTGTTTTCTCATTTCAAAAAAGGTGATTGATGACAAAGCTCATTCTGGATGTCTGTCAACTTCCCAAATGGACAAACAGATCGACTTGTCGTGCATTTGGAGTTCATTCCACCAGGTCAGACTGTTAAGCAAGCTTTCTATTTAGAGGTTCTGAAAAGTTTGCGTTAACAACATGTGACAAACAAGGCCTGATTTGTGGCAGAAGGGGGACTGGTTTTGCCACCATGATGATACACCTGTTCACACAGCCATCTCAGTGTGTCAATTGTTGGCTAAAAGCAGCATGCCTCTCTTGGCCCATGCACCTTTCTCACCTGGCCTCAGTCTGTGTGACTTCTCTTTGTCTCTGAGACTGAACAGAGACGTGAAAGTACAATGATTTGATGACATAGAAGAGATGAAGAAAAAAAAGGAGGGAGGTGCTGTCAGCCATCCAAATGGATGAGTTTGAAAAATGTTTCCAAAAATGGTATCTCAGATTTGACAAATGTGTTAAGTGTAATGGAGAGTACTTTGAAGGTGATAAAGTTGTTTTGTAAAAAAATTTAAATACATAGCGTTGAAAAAAATTCATTTTTTGGGGGGTTACTCTTGAGTATTCAAGAGTAGTCCAAGGTTACCCTTGAATTCCTAGAGTTCATGGTACCTTGTATATGACTCAGGGTAAATGGTTAAATGCTCAATTACTAACCAAAGGGTTCCAGATTGAATTAGCCAGAAGGTATATACATTCACATGCCCAAGCATTTCAGGAGTACTGAAGATGAACCAAATTTGCCAACTCACTGGCAAAGAATGTTGAAAGTACCATGGAGTGCCAGAAGAGTGTATGTTATTGGGTGCTGTCTGGTCAGGTCGGACTCACTGTGTGCAATAGAACTAAGCATGACCTGGTCCTGCACCATCCTCACAGTCATTCTATGTTCTGAAATCCTTGTTGCAGCAACTGGCTCATGCATTCCATTCAGGATTATCCTCCTTTTCACTGTCCATATACCAAGAATGAGGTCCTTCTCTAGGGTGACATTATGATATGTGCAAAGAACTTCATATGAAGTCGCATCAGTATTAATTCCAAGGAGTATTCTGGTTGTACTTCTTCCAACACAAATTCATTCATTTTCTGGAAGTCCACAGGATGTGAGTATTTAATAATTCAGAGGTACCAACTGATCTTTGGTCTTTCTTATTTGTTGTTTCAATTTTGTGTACCATAGATGGACATATTTTCATTTTTACATTTCAAAAGGTCTTTTGCATCAGATATGGCCAATGCAATGTGTCTTTGATTTCCTGAAGGGTCTAGTACTGAGAGGCAAACATGTTGTATCTATCAATAACTTGATAGTGCCAGCCTGGAATACTGAGAGAAGAAGTCTTCAGAAGTAATGTCCCGCCACAGGGGAAAAGAGTGCGGTGACTGACTAAGCTCTCGCGTGTGAGAGGAAGAGAAGAGAGGTGTTAGTGCTTGGTGGCGTTCCTTATCTTGGTTCAGGAGATCAACTTAAGGTGTTGCTAAAAAATCATAATTCACTACTAACGCAGGAAATAAAAGGACTTTGAATGGGTTCCTTATGGATCTAATTCCTGTAAAGAAAATGCACTTTCACTCCAGATAAATTGAATTAGAATCTATAGTTTAACAAGATGCCTGCTGATCCTTACATATACACAAAATTCACCTGGGGATCTATGACTTACCTAGGGACACAATGCATGGGGTAAGTCTGCCTCACATGACCTCTTTAAAGTGCTGAAAGCAAGAATATTACTTTGAGAATTAAAATGCACCTGACACACACCATAGTAATTTGTTGCCTCATCTGCATGTGAAAGATGGAGATTGAATAAGAAAGACAGAATAGGGGTTGGTGCTTTGAATTGTGGTTCTGGCGAAGAATATGGCCAAGGACCGTGGCCTGCTGAAAGGAGAAACAAATTTGTCTGGGAAGAAGTATGACCAGGTGCTCCTTAGAGCCAAGGACAGTGAGTCTTCATCTCATGTACTTTAGCCATGTGGTCAGAAGAGCTCACTCCCTGGGGAAGGACTTGGTGCTTGGTCAAGTGAAGGGAAGCAAAAAACAAGAGGATGGACCTCGACAAGATTGATTGACACAGTGGGTGCAACAATGGGTTCAAGTATAAGAATCAGAGGATAGTGTAGAGCTCGGAGATATTCCCTTTTCTGGTTCTTTAAGATGGTTGTGAGTTGAGAGCGACTTGAGGGCACCTAAGAAAAAGAACAGCTTATTATGTGCATGTACTTATGTGTACATAAGAATCACTGGGGTCTTGTTAAAATACGGAGTATGATTCAGCGTATCTGGGGTAGAAATGCAAACGATCAGCAGTGGGTAGACGGTGGTGAATAGCTTTGAAACCCTGTGAACACAATTCACTGAGAACATCTATTTTATTCTTTCCCGTGGCATTTAAATATATCTGTCCTCAGTATGTTTAAAAACTGGCTAAGAATTTCGGGAGGCTGGAATAAAATTAACTTATTTAATTTTCAATCCCCGAGGCTAAGGTGGCAGCCTGGTGGTGCTGTGGTTAAGCATTGAGCTGCTGGTCAAAGGGTCAGGGGCTGAACCCCCCAGATCTTCTTCAGAAGAAACATGTAGCAATTTGCTGGCATGAAGATGTGTAGCCTAAGAAGTTCTATGGGGCAATTCACTTTGTCCTACAAGGTCCTTATGAGTCCGAATGCACTTGATGACCATGGACGATGTGGTAAATATATATAATCGGTTGTCAATTTGAGGATTAAGGGTATAGGGGTATAGTCTAGTTTGTCAATCAGATCATAGCCAATGAGGCCTCTGTGTGGGCATGGCTTTCTCCTGAGAATTCTGGGAAATCCAATACTTCCTCCTGAGAGATATAGCAGCTGGCAAGACACATGGACCCACCCTGATGCAGCCCTGGGTGCTGGAGAAGCCATGCAGAGACCCCTGCCAGCGCTGAGATGTTTCCAATGACACTGGATCCAAAGACATTCAACCCACTGGCCTGTGATCTACATTCGGCATCATTGCATGCATTTCGTGAGTCTGAAGAGGAGTTTATAGGTTGGTATCAGACATATGGGCTAATATCAGACTTATGGACTTGATCTGGACTGGGCTGGAATGTTTTCTCAATGTTCAATTGCTCTTGTATATAGATATCTTTCTAATACACGTATGTGTGTCCATGGATTTGTTTCTCTAGTCTACCCAGACTAACAGAGGAGATCAATATCCCTAAAGAGCATTTGGTTTTGTTTTCTTTCTTTCTTTCTTTCTTTCTTTCTTTCTTTCTTTCTTTCTTTCTTTCTTTCTTTCTTTCTTTCTTCTTTCTTTCTTTCTTTCTTTCTTTCTTTCTCTCTCTCTTTCTTTCTGTCGCTTTTAGGGGTACAACAGAACAAAGCACTGCCCTATCCTGCACTTTGCTCACAGTAGTTATTTTGTTTGAGGCCATTGTTGCAGCCAAGACATCAATCCATCTTGTTGGGGAGCTTCCATTTTAGCTCTGACCTTCTCCTTTGCCAACCTTGATGTCCTTTTCCAGGGACCAGGCTTTCAGAGACATAAGCTGTTTTAAAAAGCAGTCTTTGAAAGGACTAGCAGGTACAACCACTCGGTGTTGTGCATATTTGTAAGTTCATGTACGTTAAAGCACACAATTTGAATAGTTTTACTTAGTTTCATTTATTTTAAAGGGCATAGCCTCATTTTCACATAATTAAATCTAATAGGTTTTAATAGGAATCCTCTTAAATATCAACGGATTGCCTGCACCTTGAAGCCTCTTGAACTTCTTGGAAATTGCCCTTTTAAAAAGGATCAGAGGGAAGGGTAGATGCTGGCAGGTTTTTCTTTTCCTTTCTCCCCCCCACCCCCCCGCTTGATTTACAACTCCAGCATAGATTTAAGGAGTATGTAATTACCAGATACAATCCCTAAACAGAATGGAATTGCTTCCTGGGTGCCAAGCTTGTTGCAGACTGACCTTCAGAGAGAGCAACACTGCGGGCTCGGTGCCCTTCGTAGATTTCAGCAGGATGGGAAACTTGTTTCAAGGCTCAAATGGGACAAAGACAGCTAGTGCTATCTGTTATTTATTAACTTTCATCTACTTGGTCACAGGGACAGAAATCCAGTTATCATTACTTTTCCTTAAAAAGGAAACAAAAGAAAAAAGGTATTAACGAAAAGTTCTGAAAGACCCACAATAAATCACTTGCTCTGAAAATTGAACTAGCCTGCGAGTCTCTAAATCAACCAATGATGTGTTCTTCTCTGACGAAAACAAATATGGTCTATTGTCCATAAGGCTATAGCACAGGCTGACCATGAAAACCCTAAGTCAGGAGTAGGATCTCCTCCCTCAGGTTAGATCCTATTCTGAAAAGTCAAGTTTCATCGCTCTACTTCATTTTGAAAAATAATTTCCACAGACAGCTTTTCTCCTCTCCCTCTTCTCTCCAATCATTCCATAAAATAACTGTTAGTTTGTTATGCTCTTGCCCTTTTTTTCTGCAACTGGAGCATTTTGTGATATTCAACATCCTAATGACTATTTGAGTAATTAGTTGGCAGGGTGGAAACATTTCTAGAATAATCTGTGGACCAGCACCTCTAAGGGCCCCACCCTCATACACGTATACGTATGTGTACCCATATGAGTACAAATACACAAGCATATGCCTACATGCATGCACATCAACACACTCGTACAACGCAGGTGTGCACACATTGCATTAAACACACAACCCTTTTCTGCATTCCTTCACATCATACAAAAGAGCCAAATAAAATACACTGCCAACTAAGATCCAGGCTTCTAATTGCTTTTCTGAGGCAGAAAATGAGGGCACAGAAGTATTCACAGCAATCAGAAAACAGAATAATAATTTGTCTCTCCTTGCTTAATTGTGCTCACCCTGCTCTTGCATAGCTCCTTCACCTGTTCCCCCCCCCCACCACTGCTCCCCTATATCATTGCACACACATTTTGTAAATATAATCAAGCTTGTTCTTTGGAAATAATTGTTTTCACCCCCTTAAACAAACTCACTCAGAAATGCATGCTCTTCTGCTTTTTTAGAGCTTCCAGGATGCTTGATGAAAGGTGAGGCATGACAGCCAGCTGGCCACCTGTGAGGATCATTTTTAAGCAGATGGTGGAGTAGCAACTTAGTTCAAGTGTAGAAATGTTATATATCCTAGAAAATGCTCATAGATGGGGATGACGACAATCCTGATAACACAGATACATCAGTCAGTCAGGTCTGGTTAGGATTTGTGCTATTGTTGCGTGTGTGTGCGTGTGTGTGTATACAAATGAACAACTGTATTTTAGGAATGAAAGGTGGATCTTAAGATATAGGGAGTTTTCTGCAAGCCCCCAACACTTTATTCTTTTCTAGAGCTTTTGTTTGCTCAGCCTCTTGGCAACTAGCTCCTCCTGTTTTCTTCAGTAATGGGGGCTCTTCCTGACTTAGCTCCTGCTACCTTTTCCAGTCTCACCTCTATTTTCCTGGTCTTCCTGCTCCACTAATATAGATTTACTCTCCAAATGATCTGGGTTTATGCTTGTCTTCTTCTGGACCTACGCAGATGCTGTTCATAGTCTAAGATATCTCTCCTGCTCTCACATAGAACAGTGCTATTTATTCATATCAGTTAACAGGACATCTTTCACTCCATTATCCCTATTCCACAATGATAACTTGCTTGTACATCCATCCACTTTCTTATGCTGGAATTCTGAGAAGAAGCAATTGTTTCTTATTATCTTGGTCTCCTGGCCCGGAACACTGCCTGCCATGTGCATGGTAAGGAAGCATCTGCTTAAATACAAAAAGTTGAATAAAAAATAGAGATAATTCAATACTATGCTGATATTGTTTGGGTCTTGTGAGTGGGTCGAGGCACTATTTCTTATTAATTTCTCTATCTTTTATATGAGGCAGCAGAGTGACTTTCACATAAGGACCTAACTGATGTGGCAAGTAATTGGGTGAAAGAGTGGAAAACAGAGTTCAGGTGTCCAGAAAAAACGTGGTCTGATTTATACTCTGCCAATAAGCCAGTAGGCACGTTAGGACAAGTAATTTAAGCTTATAAAACACCAGTCTTTTATGAAAAATGTCTGTTAAGATGGAAAGGGATTGAATGTTTACTTCATAAGAGGATCAAATGCACTAGTAGAACCAAACCTATTTCTAGTCTGGAAATTTGTTTGTAAAGCAAAGTTAGTCCTCAGATAAGATAGACATATGTTTCGATGAGTCCACTATAAATCAGTTCTGACATAAGTTGAGCACCTCATTTTTGGGGTTTTTAAACATATTGTTGTCTTTTATTATCTGTATTTTTAGCAATCACGACATTAAACATCCGTGTGAAGATCTGAGAATGGTAGCGTTTCTCTCTCACTTCTCTAGCAGTGTTAAGAACGAACACTGTAGGGGGTGAAATCAAAATGTACTGTTGCCAGGGCCCAATTCAAAAACCGGTGAGTTTATTCCAAACAAGACCTGCGCAATCATGCCTCCAAGATTAGTGTATGCCTCTCGACAAGGTCTCTCAGTAATATATTTGTTGGAGTCTTATTATGTTATCTTCAGAAAAGGATACTTGTGTTCAATTTGCATTTTTTGCCACCCCTGCTCCTAGACAACTTCCCTAGGCAGGTCTGAATTACACAATGTTTAGGACTCTTTGCGTACCAGCAGGGGCCTTAGTAGCAGAGAGGGTTATTTGTGTCTCTGCTAATCACAGGGTTGAAACCATCAGCCACCCTGAGGGAGAAAGTGGAGACTTTCTGCTTTTGTAAAAATTTGCAGTCCAGAAATCCACAGGGCCATTTCCATTTGATTCTACAGGATCACTAGGAACCACAATCAAGTCAAGACACTGCACCTTTGCTTTTGTTTTTGTATAACAGCATCTCAGTTTCCCCAAGCTTGCTTACAGCTTTTATTATTATAAATCAAAAAGAAAGCAAGAAATTGAAGGTCAAAGTTACTGCTCAAAGGTCTATTTTCCATGACCCTTCACAAGGGAGTTCCTATTTGTCATCTGTCTCCTAAACCCTGGCTTAGCAAAGACCTCATTTCTCTCCGTGTAACAGGAGATTCTCTGATTATGTCCTCACTTATCGGTGGGGTTTAGACTCCGGTGTTCTTGGAATGCTCTGGAGCACAGACATCCATTCTGGGCAATGTTATCACCGCAAGTTACAAACTGTGGTGTCTCCAATATTTGTCAATGCCTATTCCAAAACTAGCTTCACTTAGTCACAGACAGTGTCATATCTGGGACATTACTCTAAATTTATGTTTTGAAAGAAAAACAAATGTTTTGTTACGTATAAGGGTGATACACTAAATATTGTTACACAATCATAGAAAATTTCAATAAACAGAAATATTGAGACATGATGCTATTGTTTCTTGACATATCCTCCATATAGCCATATACACTTCTGAATGCAGGATTTCTGGCTCTATAACCCTTTCCCTGAAAATTCTGTGTTTCTATTTTTTTAAATCATTTTATTGGGGGCTCATACAACTCTATCACAATCCATAATGGTGCCCTACTATCAAAAGATATAGCATCTGGGGCCTTAAAAGCCTTGAAGGTAAACAAGCAGCCACCTTGCTCAGAAGCAACAAAGTCCACATATAAGAAGCACACCAGTCTGTGTGATCACGAGGTGTTGAAGGGATCAAGTATCAGGCATCAAAGAACAAAAATCATATCATTGTGAATGAGGGGGAGTGCGAAGTGGGGACCTAAAGCCCATCTGTAGGCAACTGGACATTTGCGTTTCTATGTATATCACATCACAAAGCAGTCTGGGCATCCCAAAGAGCCTTTAATTAGTGCCTTTTGAATTTTCTTTGAGTTTTGGGAACAAAAAGAACCCAAAGGGTCACAATCAGGTAGGGTGGACGGGTAAGGAATTCTTGTAGGGCATTCCTTAGTACTTCCTAAGGAGGAAGAGGTGCATTGTCATGATGAACAATTTTTTAAATTCTCCGTGTAATTTTCTTGGCCTTCTTCTTCCCAATACAATTTTCAACTTTTTCAAACCTTTGCCATAGTAAGCCCATTAGTGTTTTGTATCCTTCAAGAAAATCTATTCATAACACCCCACAAAACGCTTGCCATAAAATTATGAGCTTGACCTCTCTGCCTTGAATTTAACTCATCCAGCAGATCTCCTTGAAAACCTCAGTTTAATTGGGCGTTGGAAGGATGATGGAAAGTAAGAATGCCTTATTAGTCATGGTAATACATTTGCTTTTCTCTGGACCAGAATGTTTTCTTACTAAAACTGCAAAAAAGATATCAACAATAGCTAATAAGAGTCTTTATTTCCTTTATCCTTTCAAGCCCAGTTCCACTAACTGCTACATAACAATGTTCTGGGATAAGGTATTGTGGTAGTTACATAATCTGGTGCCAACTTGAGACTATTAAGAGTGCAGGAGTGTAGTGTAGCCTGTCAATCAGGTTGTAACTTGATGACCTCTTTGGAAGCACAACAGAGATAAATAGCTTGCTGGAGGCAGAGCGCACACACTCTCTGCTAGACATTCTTGCTAACAAGCCAAATGGAGTTACTCTGCTGGAGCCAGAGCCCGGGAGCTTGAGGAACCATGTGGAGACCCACACCAGGGCTGAGATCCTTCCACCGCCACTGGATCCACAAGACTTTCCACCCACCGGCCTGTGATCTTCCTGCATTCAGTATTATTGCATGGCTGGGTGAGTCTAAAGATGAATTTATGAACTAGTATGGGACATATGGGCTAATATTGGACTTATTGACTTGATCTGGACTGGGCTGGGATGTTTTCTCACTATACAATTATCCTTTTATATAAAGCTATTTCTTATACACATATGAGTATCTATGAATTTGTTTTTCTAGTCATCCCATACTAACACAGGTATAATGTAAGAAATGGCTAAATAAATAAATAAATAGATAGATAAGGGCTCTGGGGTGGAGGGTAGGATGGGAGAGGGAGACAACACAGAGGATTTGATATCATGGAGTTTAGGAAGAAACAAAATGTTTTGAAACATTATGGTAGCAGTTGTACAATAATGCTTGATGTGATTGAACTATGGAAGGCTATTATATCAGTAAGAGCGCCAATAAAATGCTAAAAAACCAAAACCAACAAACATTCTAGCTCTGGTGGGACTTACCTCCTTCACAGAATAGTGGAAAACAAAAAAACCTGGCTCCTTCTAAATCTTTTGGAACTGGCTCCTACCACTGTGTGCGTATCTTCTTTCAAATTCCACTTCTCGTTGTTTATGCCCTTTGAAGTTCATATAAAATTAATATGGAAAACTCTGCTTCATGAGTACTGAATTTCTGTGCAATGGATCTGTTTGGAATTCAAGTCTCACAAAGCAGACATCCAGCGTTTTATTGCTCTTAGAATAAATGGATGCAGTGCTTTATTATACTTGTTGAATAGTGGCTAAAAGACCATGAAAAATCAGAAGAATGGAGGAACGGCTGTTTTAAAGTCCCCTGGGAAGAGTGGAGATGGCTTGCTATCAGCTTTTAAAGACCAACAGGTGCTAAGAAATTTGTTTTGACCCATTAAATTTATATTGGTTTCATTGCTTGCAAGCCTCTCCTGCTGTCTGTCATTGCTCCTGCCCAGAAGGCAAGACTGGAAATGAACAAGTTTCCCTGCATATGTTAAGTGGGCAAGATGATTACAATAAAAACAGATGAGGTGCAAGATGGTCTACTCTAGTTCTTGCAGTGCTACTTATTCAATATCCTTTCAAACCAGCCTCGTTTTTTTGGTAGGAACACACACCAGAGAAACAGGGTGGGCTTTTATTATTCTTTGGAAGTGTCTTAGGGAAAGACTTCACCTATCCCACCTCGTTCAAGTCACAGCTACCTTCATTTCAGCATCTCTTTATAGCCAAATAATGGCATCTTACTCAGGAAGCTTGCTGGAGGAATTCACTTGCACATCCATCCCACCAATCAGCTTTGAATACATTCTGCTTCATGTGTGGCAGAGTAGAACTGTGTTCCACAAGATTTCCAAGACTGGGATCACAGATGGTCAGGCCTTTGTCCTAAAGGGACAGTTAGCAGTTCAATGTTTAACCAATTGCATCACCCATTTAAGGGAAGCTGCTGGAAGAAGTCAATGGCACACACAGAGCAGAAAGTGAAAGCCAAGCCACTTTGATTGGGCAATTAATGTGTTATAACAAGGGATGTGCTAGGAAGGAGATGGGATGAAAGGAACAGACATAAAATTGAGCAAGTGTGGGGAATGTTGGAATTTTCTTAATAGACTACAACTGTACCACACACTCCTCTGACGGCATTGAATACACCTTTGCTTGTTCCTGCTGCATCATATTGCAAGATGTAGCTCTAGATTTCCGGGTAGCAGATGGCAGATAGAGGGTCAAATGCCTTCCAGGAAGCAGAGCCCAATTTAGAAGGGAAAAAAAGAAGATGTTTTATCAACTGTTTGACTCTTTTAAATTCACTGTTTTCCCTAAATGTATGCACTCAGAGAAAAAAAATTAAAGAGAACTAAAGAAATTAGAAAGTGCATTTCATTTAATTTCGCGGTGGCGGCTGAACCAGTACTGACCGTAGCAGCCATGTGTACATGGAAGGAAATGCGCCCATCGCATTGTTCTCGTGCGTGCGTCCCTTTCTCAGCCCCTGTGCCAGTCCTTTTCCCCGAGGGTCTCCCTCTTCCTCACTGCTCTACTTTACCCAGCAGGAGGTCCTTCTGATAACATATCCAAAGGATGCAAGACACAATCTCTCCATCCTAGTTTCACAGGAGCATTCTGGGTATACTTTTTTGGTCGATTGTTTCTTGGTTTTTGTTTAATTTCTGGTAGTCCATATTGTATGTAGCACTCTCTGCCAACACCATAATTCCAAACGATTAATTCTTTTTTGGTCTCCCTTCTTGTTTTTCCAGTTTGATCATATATATAATGCAATTGAAAATACCATACCTTGGGTCAGTCTCACCTTTGATCTCAAAGTGCCATATTTCCCTTTTTACACTCTATTGATTGAACAGATTTATCGGCATATAATTTATATACCATACAATTCAATCGTTACAGTATAGTACAGACTTGTGCATTTATCACCCCAATTTCAGATCACGATTTCCTTCTTGTATCCATTATTATTAGCTCTCCACCCCTCCCCACCCCCAGCCTCCCCTTCCATAACCCCAGGAAACTATTAATCTAATTACTGTATCTATAGATTTACCTATCTTGAATTTCATATAAAGAAATCATTCAAAATGATCCCAACAACAAGAAAATAAAACAAAGCAAAACCTCAATGCATGAGAAAGCAGAAAATAAAACGTAGACCAAGTTAAATGAATCAAAAAGGGAAGCAAATGGAAGATGCTGAATTTTAACCAAACTGAATATGCAGCATCTGCTTTTCCAACACACTCTGTCTAAGGACAAGACTATTCACATCTTTGGTCAATGGATTCCAACCAAACTCACTGCTTTCGAGACAATGTTGACTCATAGCAGCCCTTGTGGGTTTCCGAGACTGTAACTGTTTACAGGAGTAGAAACCCAGTCTTTCTCTTGAGAAGATGCTGGTAGTTTTGAACTTCCAGCCATAGGGATCACAACCCAATGTATAAATTGCAGCACTGGGTCAATGGATTAAGGGAATGCAATATCCTGTTTGATTTCTTAGCTGCTGCTTCATGGGCATTGGTTGTGTATTCAAGGGAAATGAAATCTTTGAAATTTTGATTTTTCTCCATTTATCATGATTTTTTGAATTGGTTCAATTGTGAGAAATGTTGAAGTGCAATCCATCTTGAAGGCTGTAGCTGTGGATCTTTAGTAAGTGCTTCAAGTCTTTGCTTGCAGCCAGTAAGCTTGTGTTACTTACATGTTGTGGGTTGTTAATGAATATTCCTTCAACACCCCCCCCCAACCCTGATGCTGTTTTTATCTGCTCAATTTACAGATTTATTAAATATGCTGAAAGAATACAGTTCTGGTGCACACTTTCCCTGATTTGAAACCAGGGGGCACCCCTTTGTTCTGTTTGAATAACTACCTGGGGACAGGGTCCCAATGAGTACAATGTCATGTTCCAGACCGCATTCCTCACAATGTTATCCTTAATTTGTTATAATCCACACAATCTAATTTCTTTGTGCAATTAATAAAGCATAGGAACATTCATTTTGGCATTATCTGTTTCACTCAAGATGTATGTGATATCAGCAATCATAGTCTTTGTTCCACGTCTTCTTTTGACTCTGGCTTGGATTTCTGGCAATTCTCTGTCTATGAACTGCTGCAACTTTGAATATTTCAGCAAAACTCTGCTTGCATATAATATTAATAATACTGTATGATGGTTTCTACATTCCCTTGCATCACCTTTCTTTGTAATGTACGCATTTATGAATCTTTTTCAGTTAGTTGGCCAGGTTTCTGTCCTCCAATTTTGGGGGACACAAAAAAGAGTGTGCAGTTCCAGTTTTGTACCCATTTGTGAGGACATCTTAATTAGAATTCTGTCAACTCTCAGAGCCTTGTTTTTCACCAATGCTGTCAGTGAAGTTTAGATTTCTTCCTTTAATTCCAGCAGTTCTTGATCATGTACTATTGTAAGATCTCCCGGGGAGAGGTATACATCAGTCCTTGGTTCCGTGCGAGAAAGAATTCATGCTGAAGCCTGGTTTGTGATCCAAATGAGTTCTATGAGCGTTAGAAGAAGTTTCAGGTTTACACAGGCACCAGCTGGGCCCCTCACCCAGCGCAGCCTCCCTAGAATCTGCTCAGAAAGTCATGTGGTCGGCTCCTGCCTTTTCAATTATTGCACAGGAGGCATGGTGGACGACCCTGGTCGACCCCATTGGCTGAATTGAATTTACCTGGCCTAGGTGGGCCAATCCAGGTGCAGCGCCCACCCAGGTGTACCTCCCCTTCCTGGTGGGAAACCTGAACCTCTGAGCATGCCCACAGTGTACCACTCCTTCATGGCCAGTAGCTCAGACCTCTGAGCATGCATAATGGACGCCCCAGTTCCTAAGCTGAACTACTTAACCCTGTCGCCTGCAACGACTGAACACGGATCCATTATTTTGGGTGCAGTGAGCATATGCATTCCTTGTTCCTTGAGGAGTCCTGTGTTGTCCAATATTTCCCTCCCAGAATCTTCAATATTCCAGCTTGAGAATTAAATTTTTTTTTTCGGCCATTCTTTCAGCTGGAGAAATCCTAGGTATGTTCTTTCCTTTTGATTTCCCAACTCCAGGTCTTTGTATATTTTATGATAAATCTTTGCCTTCTTGAACGTTCTTTTAAGTCTCTGTTCAATTGTCTACATTATCATTGTCTCCATTTGCTGCCTACTCTTCTGTTTTAAGAGCATGTTTCAGAGTCTCTTCTGGCCTCTCCTTGGTCTTTTTCTTTCGACCTTTGCTTTCTTTATGTGTGGCTGTCTTGATGTCATCACACAACTCGCCTGGACTCTGGTCATTCCTGATCAATGAATTAAATGTATTCTTCAGAAGGTCACTAAATTCAGATGGGATATACTCAAGGTCACACTTTGGCTCTTGCAGACTTGTTTTAACTTTGTTCCATCTGGTAAGATCCATGTATGTTGTTGCAGTTAATGCTCATCCAAGGACTAAGTCACCGATCTTGTAAAGTTCTGTCATGTTATCACTGAGGTTATTGCTATCACCGAGGTCACGCATTCCACTACTGCTCCTTCCTCTTTATTCCCAATTCTCTCATTTCAATCAGTGTATATTGATTGCATGTGTGATTAAATTTAGACTGCAGCAGTTAGTAAATTCTTTAATTTCTTTATGTCTGAGATTAAGGATTGATGTGTGAATTTTAATAATAGTCACATTGATCTTTTTTGAAGGCATATTCATCAAGAACATAAGTTCAAGAAGCAGGGTTTAAATTCCGTAGATGGCTCTGAAATTCATGACCATTCTGTATGTAAGTCCCCTCTTCTAGCATCACTCATAGGCCTATCATTCTGTGATGCTAACAAATAGTGAAAGCTCAGCTTATACAATAACTACCAGCAACGTCGAATAAATAGGCTGCTGTTGTGTATTAACTGACTCATAGTGACCCCACATGACCAAGTAGACTGCTCTCACAGGGTTTCCAAGCCTGTAATCTTTATGAGAGCAGATCTACAGGTGTTCAGCAATGGAGTTAATTATTTTTCCCCAGCAGTTTTATTGGCATATAATTTACATATCATACCATGGAACAGTTCAGTCATTCAATCAAGGACAATTATAAAATTACCACCAGATCAGTCTTACGACATCCCGCCCCACCCTCACCCCCACCCCCATGGTGAAACTGGCTTTAAAAGGAAGTTGTGTGATCACAATCAGTTCTAGTGCTCTGCCCCTCCTCCTGCTTTCATTATTTATTCCCAGGATCCCTTTCCCCTCTCTCTCAGGTGTCCCCTCTCCCTTAATTATTGCATCCCTAACAGTCCTAATGACGAGGTAGACATGGCCTAATGCAACCTTGTGGAAGCTGGGTGAGATCTGGGCAACCTGAAAGGAATTCCCATCCATCCCACTTTGCAACGTCTGTGGCTTTCAGGCTATTGTCGGGACATTTTACAATTTCAAATGTGAAAAACTCAATAAAAACAATACAGGCCCTTAATTGATTTGATCATAATCAACTGGTTAGGTTAACTGTACAAAAACACTAATAAGTTCAGACTCAAATTCAAGCACAGATGTGATATATAATAAATATTACGTTACTCTTATACAAGATTTTGTATATAATGCTTTAGTGATTCATGACTGCTTACAAGGCACAGGTTCAAGCTTGATTAACTAACATTCATATCCTTAACAATTTGGTTGTGCTCTATCTGCTTAACTCTCTGACTCAGTACTTACTTTTCCAACCCAATAGATCCAGCATCTCCCCAAGGTACCTTTCATTTGCAGCTTCCTCTATTTCTTTGGTTCCCAAACTTGACTAATCATTGGATTCACCTGGGAATTTGGTGAGACTACAAATTCCCTGTGCTGATTAGACCTTCTGATTTATTAGATTGCAAACAGAGACCAAGGAGCTATAGTTTTACCAGTTTCAAAGTGATTCCAAGAATCAGCCACCTTTTGGTACCTAGGCTCTATGTCATGCCCTGGTCACAGAAACATTTAAGTGCTTAGTTGCTAACCAGAAGGTTGGTTTCCTCCACTCAGTGGCTCTGGGGAGGAAAGCTCCAGTGATTTGCTTTCAAAAATGTAAGTCAAGAGAAGCTTATGGACAATTCTACTGTGGTACATGGGATTACTACAAGTGGGATTGGCTCTAATACACCAAATAGGATTAACATCTAGGAAAGGAGTTTTCTTCCCTCATCTCTAACCCCTGGGAAAGAGTCTCTTCTTTCTTGGACTATGGCCTTATGATGTGAGGCCAAAATGGTTCCCTGTAGGTGAACAAACCATGAGGATTAAGCCAACCAACACATTCAGAATCGAATATAAGGACTTATTATTTTTAGTTTAACTGCGCACCCTAGTAATGAGGTGTGTCATAGAACTAAAGTTACCTATCATTATATTGAACATTATTACTGTCAGCACTCCTAATTAGTTTTTTGAACAAGTTCACCACTGCAATTTTTCAAATAATATACCCACTTAAATAATGAACCCACACATATAGAACATACATAATTCTTATGAAAATAGCTCAGGAAGGTGCAGTTGGCAAAAAATATGTATAATGCTAGGTTATTTGTGTAAAAATATCTTACTTATTTTAAAGGAAGTAGTGTAGTATTTTTAAACTTAATAAATTCTGTCCTACTTTATATAGTGCTTCATTCTAACAGGGATTTCTGGATTCTCTAATCAATGCTCACAAGTAATTCCTTAAAGCACCGGTTTTCTTTTACCCTTTTACACGTGAGAAATCTGGGCACTCAGGTCTTTGCCTTGAGACATAAGGGAAATCAGTGGCTGAGAGGTGAAAATACGTTTCCTGTAAGAATGTAATATATGCTTTTCAGGACAAATCATACCATTTGGAAATATCAAGTCAGTTTAAAAACAAACATCTTGTTAGGTGAAATTTACCATGGTCGGAATGGTGTCTCAGGTTATTTGCTTTTGGGGGCTTTATAGTGTGTGGAAAAACTAAACCATGAAATAAATTCAACACTGTCAAATTCCACTTTATAATAGTTGCCTAAGATGGCTTTTACCAACGACACCAACTGTTGTTATATTTTTAACTGATTTCAACTCACAGTAACCTCAGGCACTGCCCAATAAGGTGTCTACACCGTAATCTTCATGAGAGCAGATTGCAGATTGAGATCTTTCTCTCGCAGAGCCACTGGGTGGGTTTGAAACACCCACCTCCCTCCCGCTTTTTTTTTTTTAATTAGTAGCTGAATTTGACCAGCTGTTGAAGACTTGTTGCATCACTGGGACTCCTTCAAAGAACTCAATGATGGGCACCCCAGTGTGTCAGAGTAGAACTGTCTTCCCCAGGGGTTTCCATGGCTGAAGTTTTAAAGTAGCTCTTCAGGTCTTTGTTCCCAGATTTTGGAGTTTGCCCTGCCCTGAGACTTCTACCACAAGATCAACAACAGCACCTCCCCACCCCTACTGTTTGGGTTGATTCTGACTCAGAGCAACCATACAGAGGGTTTCAGAGGCTATCGATCTTCATAGGAGCAAATAGTCTCATGTTTCTCTTATAGAGAAGTTAGTGGGTTTGAACCATGATCTTTGTGCTCTGCTGTCCAACACTTGCCAAACAGTATCACGAGTGCTCCTTACCACAGGGAGCTTAAAATATTTGACATCTATTTTTTCACAGTTCTGAAAGTTAGAAATCTGAATTCAGGGTGTTCTGAAGGCTCTAGGTGAAAAGTTTATCTTTGTCTCTTATAGATTTCCTTTGTATTTAGGTCTCTTTTATTTTTATATGGACATCAGTCATGTTAAATTAAGGCCCAGCATAACCCAATATGATTTCTTGTTAACTGATTACATTATCAATGATCTTTAAATAACATATAAGTTACTGGGGATTAGAACATAAAAGTTTGGGAAATGCAATTTAGCTTGTAACATATCTTATTCTTTAGTCTAGCTCCTATCACAGATGCAATGAATAGAAGATACCATGGCAATTAAGTAGCTTTTAAAGAAATAGTCAAACCAAAGTTAAAATATCTCTATTTAGTTCTTTCTTAACTCTTATGCCCTTGTAGGAATCTATAAATTCAAATAAACAGCTCATCTATTTTTTATAACATGATATATAAACATTTGAAACACAAAACCCATTTTATGTACAATTTTTTGTCACTTTTATGTTTTTATGATATTTTCTAAGACTTGCTGTTTGGAAAAATATATACAGATTTTTTGTAACCTGATAAGTTACTTGAAATAGAAATAAAACACAATCCAATAAATCCATTTACACTTTAAATATGTTAGTTAAAATTAAATGACCTAATAAAAGTATACTTTAATATACTCTTTTTCTAACATTCTGAATTGTTCAATTGGAATAGTACCAAATATTTCTAGCTGTGTATTTAATTTAAACAAATGTGTAAACTTTTTCAGATTATGATGACTTAAAATATTCAAAAATCTCAGTTGAAATATTTGAGTTCTAACTCATTACTAAAATCATTTTTACTAAGTATAAAAAAGAAAAAATGACACAATTTTACTTGGTGAAGAGCAATTGAAATATATAACACTATCATCAAGATTTATACCAACATCAATAATGTTTAATCTTCACCCTTTGACAAGTGTATGTGCAATGATAATAGAGAAAATACATTCTTTTGGTCTTGAAGGTGGTGGTGAGAAATATTCTGATAAACTAATGGGGCTGTAGAGTAATGTCCAAGATGCATCTAATCTTTATTGGTTTCCCGTCATTTGCTGGAATGTCATTCCAATAGTAGCTAATTTAACAGAGGCTTTCCTTTGCTGCCCATAAAGAGTTACAGTCTTGTAAAATAGGGGTCAGTTCTACCCTGTCCTATAAGGCCACTATGAGTTGGCATTGACTCAATGGCCATGAGTTTGGTTTTAATTCGCTTTTGCCAAATAGGGATCATCAACTTTGGGCTCCAGTGGATTGGTTGGTGGAATAGAGCTGAAGGAAAGAGGAGAATGCGCACTCCACTCTCTCTCAGAGTTCTTTCTTCTTCCTTCTAGAGAAAGTGTGTTTGTTGTGTTGTGTGTGTGTGTGTGTGTGTGTGTTTTCTCTGTGGCATCAAATGTGGCTTCTATAAGCTATACAAACATTTAATTTAAAAATTGAAGTATAAGAAGAAATTTCATTTTAGAAAAAGAGTATTATTATTAACTCCATTATTTCTGAAAAGAAGGTATGTTACCAGGGGATAGGAATTGCTATAATTGTTTTTTAAAATTAAAATACCCATGTCTTTTCAATCCAAAAATTTAATTTTAGAAATTTATACTAAAAGTAAGTGGGTACAAGGATGTTTGCTACAGCAAAAATCAGAAATAACTTGAATGTATACAATTAGAGGAATGAATCAAATACTGACCTTAGAATATATATATTTGAAAGTTTCTTTTCACTTACCATACTATATATACACCACACTATATACACACTATATACTACACTGTATACATGTATATGTACCATACTATATATGATGGTATGTATAAGCACAGCACATATACCACACTATGTATATTATATACACACCATATATACTATACTGTATGTATCTTATACTATAGCATAGTATGTGAAAAAGAAAGTTGCAAATTAATACTTATAATACATTTTATAGTAAATGATCAATCCTTCATTATGCATGTTGTTTACATTTACTATAAATAAACATTGATAAAGATATGGAAGGACTATACTGGTATCTCATGGGCATTTTTGAAAATGGGAGTAGAATATTACTACAACTTTTTTATATACAGTTTGCAGGATCTCTCTAGGTTACATATTGGGGTGCTAACTCCATGGGCAACAGGCAGCCAATCTGTAGGAGGAAGAATGTAAGACTATCTCCTGCCTTGAAAACCCTAGGAAGCAATCCGACTCTGTCATATTGGGTCACTATGAGTCAGAACTGACTTGATGGCAGTTGATTTATGTTGTTTCACATGTAGCAACAAGTAGGTATTTCTTTAAACGTTAAAAGAGTGAAATAAATAGTGAACTTCAGAGTATGCGCAACGATTCCAATTGTAAAAATGTTCACAACTTGTTATGTTTCCAAGAAATCATGAAACTTTGAGGCCTTATAAGTATTCCAAAGGGAAAGAAATTAGATTGTTCAGTGACCAAAAGATGCAAATAACCCAATAAATCTAAATGTTTCCTGATGTCTGGATGCTTAATTACATATACGTGAGATGACCCAATGGTGGACGATCACAACACGATGTCCACCGCTGTTTGAAAGGGGCATGAAGAGAAATCTGACCCGCTCTCTAGTAGTTTGGATTCTCAACTGGGCAATATTAATGTAGTCATGCTCGTGGAGACAACTTGATTATGATAAACAAATCAAAATACATTGCCAGAGCGAAGAAGAAAGAGGAAGGAAAAAGCATTGTGACGATCAGGAACTCTTGTGGGACCCAAACTACATTACCTGTCATTCATTCATTGTCCTTAATAATATTCTGAGAATAATGCTAATCAGAAAGGAGAGAAGGGGCAAAAAGTTACTTTGGAAAAGGTGGCATTGACATTTGGTTAAATTGTACAGTGTTTTGATAACAATATCCAAAACTTTGATTAGATGCAGATTTCCCAAAAATAAAAAAGCAGCCAAACGGACAGTGTTTCACAGTTTAATATTAGAAATGCAAAACAGCTGCTGGACATTTATATTAATATTCAGTCTGATTACATCTAAATATTTTGATGTGGAATTCTTGGGAAAAATCTTACCACGTTGTCTGATTTTGCTTTCTCTAGTCTTGAAATAATAGTTGTATCTTTGTTCTTACTATTCATTCATCATTGAGTCTGTCCCCTGCCCCCATTATTGGTCTAATCAAGTTGTTTTTAAATAATTTTACTGAGAGATCAAATGGTTACTTAGTTCCTTAGCCTTGGCATCTTTTCCAGTCTTCATTTTCCCTCATTTTTATAATACCATTTATTAGTATTGATCACCACTCTCAAATTTCCTGCTCTCTTAGCTTTTATAAATTATATTAGTCTCAATCTCTTCCAATCTTTCTTCTTTGCTGGTCTCTCTCTTTCTGTAGCTCCCAAATGGAGGGTTTTCCTCAGAGAGGCTGGTTTCCTCAGTCCTAGGACCAGTTCAGAACAAAGAAGAGTAAGCAAAAGAGCGAGAAAGTACATGAGAGAGAGACTTTACAACAGTGACTAATTCCATGCACTGTTCCTCTCAGTGAGCAAATGTCTAAGAGAAGGAAGCCATGAATCTGGTAGTTCTTCATCTGAATCTGTGCCAAGTCATATCTCACCTTGTGAGCATTTCTCCGGGTTGAGTGTGGCCCCACTATTGAAATTGTCAGATAGGTTTGCTTTCCTGTTAAAATTCAGTCTATAAATTCCTCATCTGTGGTTCTATTGAAGAAGCAGCAAATCGCTCCAAGGCTAAGGACAAAGTTGGCTGGGTTGAACTCATAGAGTATTGACCAGTACTGGAATTCACCTAATGGAAGTGCATGGCTTCTCAAGGCGGTTCTTAACATATGATGTCCTGAGTCTGAAATCCAGCCCCCTATCAAAGACCATCTGTCCCTAAATCTGAATGCTCTATTCAGTACTCTGCATCCTGGCTTAGCTGGGAGTGGGGATAAAACATGTCACCTCAAAATGCTGTACATCCTTCTAATGACCCTGAGAACCATCTTTTGTAACCAGTTCAGTGTCTTAGAAACTTTAGTATTTTGACACAAATTTAAGCTCACTGAGAACTTGCAAGTATAATACAAAAAATTCCCATTTGTCCCTTTATCTAGATTACCTAATAAACAATTTGTTATATTCCTTTTATCTCCCTCTCATTTTACATATATATGTATATGCATATAAGTATATTGTTTTTTATCTCTTCCTAATTCTACCTGTAAGAACTTTACATTAGGAGACTGAAAATGGCTATTGTAGGAGTATTTACAAATTTTATCAATGGGTCCCACAATATCCCTTAGAGTTATTTCTCTCCTCTTTTTGATTCAAGTGTAGTAGCCAATTCAGGCTCACACATTCCAGTTCACTTTCATGTCTCTTGAGTTTTTCAAAATTGGAGCAATGCCTCTTCCTGTTTTTATCTTTATGACTTTGATATTTTTTTGGTGAACAGAGGCCAATTGTTTTGTAGAATATGCTTTGATTTTAGTCTGCTGGATGCTGCCCTGCTAGGCCTTAGTAGACAGAGATATGCTCTAAGAAATAATGTGTCGTCAGTGTGTGACATGAGGAGGCAAATGGCGGTGTTCTGGTTCTGTGATTATAATTTTGATCATTAAATTAAACAAATGTTAGGTTTTGCCATATGTGTTAGTCCAGGTAGACTAGAGAAACAAATTCAGAGACACTTGTATGTGTATAAGAAAGAGGTTTTTATAAAAGAGCAATTGAATATTGAGAAAACATCGCAGCCCAGTCCAGATCGGTCCATAAGTCTGACATTATATCTGATGTCAACCTATAAATAACCTCTTCAGACTCCCGCACCACGTGCTATGAAGCTGAATACAGCAAGATCACAGGCCAGTGGGTGGAAAGTTTTTTGTATCCAGTGGTAGTGGAAGTGTCTCAGTGTTGGCAGGGGTCTCTACTTGGCTTCTTCAGCTTCAGGGCTCTAGTGTAGCTCCATGTGTGCTGTCTACAGGAATGTCCCGCAGGGAGTGAATCTGTGTCCTGCCTCCAGTGAGCTGTTTATCTCCTTAGTGCCTCCAAATGAGGTCATCAAGCTGTGACCTGATTGACAGGCTAAACCCCACCCCTTCACTCTTCAGTCTCAAATTCACAACAGATTATGTAACTACCACATCATAGTAACATTAATTTTGTTTCTTGTTATAATTTACAACTTGTTTAGGGGGAGGTATAGGGTCTCTGTAAATTAACACAGATTCAGTGGTACTAGGTTTGGTTTGATTTAGTTTACTGTCATTTACAACTTGGTAGAATGGGAAACACAGTGTATGAAACAAGTAATATAAATAATGAAAGAAAAGTGAAAGCTTTATTTGTTCTTAAGTAGTTTAGCTATTATCAGTATGCTGTTATTAAAACAACCCAAAGAATTAACTCCAAAGAGCATATTCTTAAGTGAGTTCCCATGTGGTAATAAGGAGGCTTTCTTTGTGGGGTAGCTTTGTGAGTGAAGGCGGCGGGAGGGGGTAATCATTGCAGCACAGGGTGGAGGGGGATGCTTGAGACATGCCTGTCTCTAATGCTTCCCAATGCTTCATCTATAAAGCTAGGACACTAGTGCTTCACTTCAGGAGTGTGGGGAGAAGAAATTAGACAGTCATTGAAGTTAGCATTTATTAAATGTTATGTATATGCCAGACAGTTAACGCTTGGTAGGTCATTTAGTCCTCCTACAACGAAGTTACTATTATTACCCTGATTTTTCAGATGCAAAATGTGAGGAAAAACTCTGAGATGAGAAAGGTTGCCCAAGTTAGTAAGCGGGAGAGCCGGAATTTAACCTTCAGAAATCTGACTTCTTCGTCCATACTCTCCTTGCTGTGCTCATGTGTGATTATCTCCCAAACAGGAAGTTGATTCCATCAACTTCACTCTGTACATTCACTGAAAAAAAGAAAAAGAAAAGATCAAGCTAGTTACTTAAAGCCAGCTTCCCACTCAGAGTGAGCCCACCTTTTCAGAGTTGAACTTCAGTCCAGAGGACCTCTGGGTGAGTTCAAACTGCCAAGTTAAGCGCTCAACTCTTGGCCCCTCTCCGCCCCCAGAGTCTCCGTGCTCTCCCTAAACAAAGTAGTACATCAGAGAGTCAGGGCCAGGGTCAAGTTAAGACTTTAAGGGCATTATTTATCAAAGATTTTGTCTTGGTTGGATCCACAATCAATGCTCATGGAAGCAGCAGTCAAGACATCAAATGGCATATTGCAATGGGTAAGTCTGGGGAACAAGACTTGTTTGAAGTGGTGAAAAGCGAGGATGTTACATTGTGGGAAACAGAAAGATGTCTCCCAAGTCGTCTCCCCCAAATATATATTAGATGTAGGACACTGCTTGCAGCCAATGGTTGTCAATTTACCTCCCTGAAGACTGTCAGTTGCCAGACCACTGATAGGCCCAACTTCCTGCTGTTAAGGCTAATGGGCTACTTCTCCCTAAAGGCTTGTGGCCATTAGCTTGGCTCCTGTATGTGGGGTTTATACCCTACTGATAATGGTTTCTATGGAGATCCAGAGAATAGGTCAAACCTGATAAGTGACATCCAAAGTTAGGCTGCCATCCTGAATCTAGGATCTGCCCATCTTGTCACACGTATACCTCAAATCCCTCCTCTTCCTATTGCATGTGTATCCCTGGATGGTCCCCCTAGATTATACATTGCTAGATTATACATTGTCCCCCTAGCTTATACATTGCTATATAAACCATAGTGCAACCCCTTCCTGTGAAGTAGGTCTTTCCCTGTAATTAGTGGGCTTGCACTCCCCGCAAAAGTATATAGGCCTGGGTTAGCAATAAAGAGCTCTCTATCTGGCTCCCCTCTTGGTCTCTCATGGGTTCCCCCTCTCTTCTCCAATCCTCATTCCCCGGTTCCCTTTCCCCTTGTCCTTCTTCCCCCTCTCCATGTGGACCACCAAGTGGGGCTGAGGTGAGTATGCTGCTATGAAATGTCTTTGTCTCCATTATTTCATTCTCTCTTCTAGCTTTCAAACTCTCTATGACTTTAATATAATACTTATATATCTCAACCGTACAATTGTGCCTATCAAACCCATGATTAGTGGTGGGGGACTGGCACCCTCCCACTACATTACATGACCGCAGCCATGGTACTTTTCAATGGCCTCCATGCACGTGAGCATCTCAAAGACTTCCTAAAGAGCAAACAAGTGTGCCTTGCAAAAAATACAGCCAGAACGCTTTTTAGGAGTGCTGGCAAGACTTTGACTCACACACTTTGGACACGTTATCAGGAGAGACCAGCCCCTGCAAAGAGACATGATGCTTGGTAATTTAGAGGGACAGAAAAAGAAGCTCCTCAACACGAAGGATTGACGTAGCTGCTGCAACAACGGGCTGGAGCGTGGGAGCAATTGGGAGGAAGGCACGGGCTGGGCCCTGCTTTGTTCTGTTACTCTGGGGCTGCTATGAGCGGGAACCATTCTCGAAGGCACCTGACAACATTCATCTTCTCCCACTACTTTCTCCGCCTCTCCAAAACTAGGGCGCTGTGCCTCTGCTTGACTTACTCTTTAGAGTACAGTTTCTTAACTTGTACCATTGATATTTTGGGCTGGACAATTTTGTTGTGGGGGGGGTCATATTGTACATTTTTGAATATTTAGCATCATTCTCATAGTCTTTACACACTCGATGCCAGTAGCATTCTTCCCCACCCCTCAGTTATGATAGCACACTCAGTTATGATAGCACACAATATTTTCAGATATTGCTAGGTCTTCCCTCAGTTGGGAACCCAGCTCTACAGCAGACAGACCACTGTGTACTTGTCTGACAGCCATGCATTATTGGTAGGTTGGTGCCTCTGCCCTTGCCTGATGGTCTCAAGCAAGTCACACTCACCCTGGTTCTTATTTCTTCATTGAAATTAGTTCTTTTGTTGAATCTACTATTCAGACCTAGTATGGGCTAAAGTAAGAGAGTGATCCAGAAGTTTTAGCCAGGCCTTCAAGCCGGTACAAAGTGGTCCCTTTGTTGCTGTTATAAATAAGAGCGGCATGTGTGTTACATAGCAATCAGATCTGTTGGTTTTTTCATCCAAGTTCAAAATAAATACCAGGGCCTCACTCAAAGATGGCAACTCACCATGCTGCTTTCAATGTGCTTGCTCTCCAAAAGCCTTACCACAGTTCTTTCTCCTGAAAGTTCCAGGAGCCTGTTGCAGGAGATAGGATTGTTGGCAAGACTGGAGAGCAGCGCATATTCAAAGTGATGCTGTTGGCTGTGGCTGCCATCTTTTGGCCAAACACCATTGCTTGTTTTCTCCCTTGTCAAAATTCCACTGGCAGCAGGTTTATTGTCTGAAACCCCTCCCTGGCTTTTGTTTACAAAGACAACTCCTGAATTATATGGAGGTGGTCTGAAGCCCTTCTACACAAGCCGTTTGAAAACGGACCTCTCAAAACAGCATTCCACAAAAAGCCATTGCCGTGTGGAAATAAATTCAAGGACTAATTTTCCCCACCTCGGTCCTTTCTTTGAATCTCAGTTGCCACATGCGAACGGCAAAGGTGATTTTGGAAGTTATAAAGCACAAGCGCTGATAGAAGACGAGCAGGTAATAAATGTGGCAATCTCACTTGTCTACTGAGGTTCATAAAGAACGAGAAGCTTAGGCCTTGTCTATCAGCTTTCAAAATCACATTTTAAAAACATAAAGTTGCATGCGGATCAGATTTGTTCCATGAGCAGTAAGCTATAAACACCTGGACTAAAAGAATTTTTAAGATCTGTTTGGAGCCTTGAGTGACGCCGTAAGTTAAGCCCTTCACTGCTCTCCCAAGGTTGACACCTTGGAAGAAAGGGTTCGTATTTGCCTCCCAAAGGTCAGAGCCTTGGACACTTTAGAGAGCTAAATTATACTCTGAAACACATGTGGTCGCCAAGGATCAAACTAGTTTTGAAAGCAATGGATAAGATCTATTTCAGTTACAGTCAACTGAGGTATTTGTATCTGTTACTTGAAATATTCTTTAGTATTTTAAGAAAGATTTAAACTTTTATGTTAGGAGTCTGAAAAGGTCCAGAAAGCCTACATCTTTATTCAGCATTCAATGTTCTAACTGTACTATAACAATCTTGAAAGTTGTGAAATGAAATACATTGGTATATTGACCAACCAAATAGCTCTTGTTATAACTCAATGTGTGGTAACAGTGTTTTGAGTATCACCTAAAAGATGTCAATGAAAATACTTTCATGTACTCTCTTAGTAGTCATTCAATAGATGTTTATTTGGGAGCTTATTTCTGCTATTTTAACCATGCTCTAATGTTTTCTATGGAGTGCGCAGTCCACATGAAATGAGGAAAATGTATAGAATGTACAGCTCCACACAGCTTTGTGCCTGAAGTTTCATTTTCCATGTAAGTATCAAGAGCTAAGTACAAATATTCTACTTAATGTGAGGGGGAAAGACAAGGAATGTGTAACACTTCCCTCCATCACACACACACACACACACACACACACACACACGCGCACACACATGATTACTGATGATGCCAAAGCTGGAATCAAATAGTTAATTTCAGAAAACATTAAATCTGATATGAGAAATTTCTTTCTATAAAAAGAACAATATCCTGAGGCAAGCAATTATCTGCTGAAATGAAAACAGAAAGACAAGCCATAGGATAACAACCGAAACCTCAAAGAACAGAAATATTTATCAGTAGTCATTTTAAAATAAAGTACACAAAATTAATCTCAAGGTCCTCCAGGATTTCCTTTCCATTAGTTTGGCTTTTTGGCAAAAATTCTGCCAGTCTGAGTTGTGGACAATTTTATAAGTGAGGGAAGAAACAAGAGCCCTCAATAGCTATACAATTATAAGGGAAAATTGACAGACGCTGTTGATTAGAATCCCAGCTATGTTTATTCTGACGGACATGGACTTTCTGGAATGACTGTCCTTCCTGAATATTGAAATGTAAAGAGTACAGGAGTAAGGAAGCTATGACTAATCGCAAGTCATTGCCATAAATTGGAGCTGCACACCACTGTAGCAGGAACAAGTACTTCTAGGGGGTTTATCACCGGCTAGTTTAACTCCAAGAGGACACCCATAAGGTCAGTTTTTCATGTTTGAGCACAACAGCTAGTAACCAACGTTAATGACCATTTGATGGCTACTGGACAAACCCTGAGTGAGGGGAGTGCATTATTTCACTTCGGAAATTCGTTGGACCGTAGTTATGGAAGGATTCTTCTAAACCAATCTCTTAATTGTATAGAAAAGGAAACAAAGGGCTGAAATGGTTAAATTACTTGGACAGGATTAATCATCTGACTGCAAAAACTATATTTCTAACCGTAAGACAATGTGGACTGGAACAATTACAAGACAGACGCAAAAGCTAAAGTTTATATTAAAATGTGACTTTTTTCCCCTCTCTGGGAAACTTCCAGATCATCCATTTTTGGGACAGCTGGCATTATTCCTTTTACATCTTTCTATTTACTAAACACCCTGACTTCTAGAAGGTTAATCAGAGGATTCCTAGGGACAGTTACTGCTTACATGGCCCAGCACCAGACATACTCCCCTGCGTAGTTTTCACAAAATCACAGCCCACAGAGGTTATTTGTCTGTTGGACTTATTAATACCACCTAGGACTCAAAACAAAAGAGGTTAGTAGGTCAACCCCACCAGCCACTCCTTGTGAGAGAGATGGGCTGCCTGCTTCGGATAGATAGCCCGGGAAACACTGGGGCAGTCCTGCTCTGTCCTTTTGGGTCACTATGAATGGAATCAGGTGAAGGGCAGGGGATTCATAAAATCTATAATATTTTAAATCCATAAAATACCTGTGACATTGTCCAGGACTGCAGATTTATGATCTATATTATGATGAAATTTTCTTTAAAACTATCTCCTGATAGAGAACAATGAGCAAATTCATGAAAATACATTCTACTGGCCATAGTGCTAATGTGGAGCAATATAATTCACTCAACTAACCTCTCTCTGATAATATGGCTTGATTTCTAGAGTATACTTGGTACCCCACGGCAGACTGAACTTCAAAATAGAGTTATATTTTAAAAGGAAGACAATTTGTAATAACTTTCTTTGTCATAAAAGATCCCACAATATTTGTGGCATTAATTTATGAAATAAAAATGATATTTCAAACTGAATATGGCCAGAGTTGACACTATCCTCTTCACAATTCTTACGACCTTTTGAAGGAGAATTAACTTGGCCCTAGTTCAGCAGTGACTCTGACTAGAGAGCCATAGGAAATGTTTGCTCTTTTAGTAATTGTGCTGCATGTTGTTTCTTTGGAAAAGTTCTGACAGTACAGGGTGGCAATGAGGCCCAGGTCACACTTCCTGCTAATTACCACAAGTGTGGTTGTTATTAGACTGATATTTCTTAAGAGATTTCTGAACTGGGGACAGAACAAGTAAAAAGAACAAAACTGGGGACAGAACAAGAACTGGGGACAGAACTGGGGACAGAACTTGGGACAGAACACCATAAAAGACGTTAGGGGAAGTTTCACTCAGGGTTAAAACCCTCCTCAGCTAGCTTTGGAATCTATCTCTAGTACATCTGGGTAGATGTTATTTTACAGTGAAAATAAAATCACGGTACATATAACTGAATACCCACACTTACAACACTCAAGCTACGTCCATACAATGCACACAGGCCCCAATAGTAACCCCTAGAAGCTGGTTCTGATGAGCACTAGCTACCCTGATAGATTATTTTAATTGCTGTTCATTAAATGCTCTACTCTTAGCACAATGAAATAAAATGCCATCCATAATGAGTTATGAGTTGAATCACTGTTCATTTTCAGAAATAAACAACTAAGCCTCTCTTTCTAGTCTGTCTTAGGCTGGGAGCTCTCCTGAAAGCTGTGCAGCATTTTACCAACACACAAGTCTCTACTGACAATCTGGTGACGACCGTGAGAAGTACTGTCACTGAACAAAGTGATAGAGAATACTTGAGAAAAATTGATCCTGCTATTCCCAGAGGTGGATGTCAGTCTTTGCATGTATTATTATTAATATTTAAAATATGATTCTGCATGTTGAATAACTAAATGGATATATAGTCTATCTGGATTTTCAAATGTGAATATATCCTTAATATCAAATTTAGTTTAGAACAATATCTGGAATAGTAATATATTTACATACCTTGATACCTTTCCCTTATCATACACAATGATATCACATTACGAAAACCTGTTCTGACAGAAAACTAAAGCTATCAGCTTATTTTCTACAAGTAAAAGCTTTCCCATTGTGTTTCAAAGTCACCTTATGCTATTTTGAAGTTAACATCAGTATTCAACTAATGAAGCAGGTCCTGAAACCATGTTTTTAGGCAAGCTTATTTCAGAGAAGCTACCCGGAACATGCCTGCAGAGATGGAAAATCTTTTCTTAGCAGACAACTCTACATTCATGATTCCAAAACAAAAGAGGCACCATTTACCGGAATATAGAAAGGCACGAAGCAGCTAAGTGAACAAAAACAGTTTCATCTGTATTGAAATTCATCACCAAAATTTAGTGCCGTTTGTATTATGCAGCATCCTCGGTGATTTCAGTTCCTACTTTCTGCTTAATCAGTTAAACTGGTGTGGCACACGGACACGTATCTTTGGGCATTTGTTGGGATTTAGAAAAATGCACATCAATACACACACACTACTGAATAATTACCTTGTTGCTCTTTTGTCAGATCAATTCACTTGAAAAGACGCTGTTGTCAAGAAGGGGCCTGGGTGCCGATTTAAAGCCACCACGAGCAGCAGAGCCAGAGGGCCTTCAGCGGGCCATTTTACATTGAGCATGGCAATTGGCTTTACTTCTTCTCCTTTCTAAAGTGTATGAAACTTGGGGATCAGGCTGCTGATTCCTTTGCAGACTAGTTTTATAGATTAGAAATTCCCACTTAGGGGTGAAAATATCTGGGGTACCGCCTAAAAACAGACTTTCCCTGGGAGGAGTGAAGCTTTTGTAGTATGCATTTTCCCACTGGGAGAGCATCAAGCACCATGCTTTGAGTTAGTGCACCCAGTGGTGTCTCCTGGGAAGGTTCTCTCTGGTCACAGTAACTTTTTTCATAAAAGCAGTTTCACTCAAACCTCTTTTTTTGTGATGGCTGATTTACGCGAACAGTGTGTGGCTGTGAAATTTTGTTTCCTGCTTGGGGAAAAATGCCGCAGAATCCTGTGATATTGAACACAGCTTACAAGGACAGCACTAGAGGCAAAACACAAGTGTACAAGTGTTTTTCTCATTTCATTTCAAAAAAGGTGAAATGTCAATTGATGACAAACCTTTTCCCAGATGACCGCCAACTTCCCAAACAGATAAAAACATCGACTTGCAGTGCGTTTGGATTTTGTTCCGCCAGGTCTCACTGTTAATCAAGCTTTCTATTTAGAGTTTCTACAAAAGGTTCTGAAAAGATTGCGTAACAGTGTGCAACAAAAGGGCCTGATTTGTGGCAGATGGGGGACTGGTTTTGCCACCACGACAGTGCACCTGCTCACACAGCCATCTCAGTATCCCGGTTCTTCACAAAAACAGCACGTCTTTCTTGCCCTTCACCTACTCACCTGACCTCACTCCATGTGGCTTCTTTTTAGCTCCACGAATGCAGATGGACATGAAAGGACAGCGATTTGATGACATAGAAAAGGTGACGAATAAATGAAAATGAGGGGGATACTGTCAGCCATCCAAACAGGTGAGTTTGAAAAATGTTTCCAAGGATGGAATTGAAGATTTGACAATTATACTAAGTGTCATGGAGAGTACTTTGAAGGTGATAAGGTTGTTTTGTAAAAAAAAATTAAATACATAGCTTTGAAAAAAAATTCCAGTTTTCTTTGGGTACCTCCCTCCCCTGTGTAGCTATGCTCACTCAGGTCATTATATTTACTTATACGGTCAGCCTCACTCATGGGGGAAGTTGGGATCCTCTGAGGTTGGTTTGATTGAAGAACAAAAGAAAACTTTTCTATCCAGCAAGGTAGAAAAAACAGGGTCTTTGTGTAACATAGTGTTACTTAAAAAAAAAACAACTCTGGATTGAGTTTCTTCATCTTCTTACGGGGATAAATTTTAGCAGCAGGCCAGTCAGATTTCATGCATGGTGACCTATCCTATGACAGACTGAATCTGTTCATTCTTATCGTGGGTATCTCTGAGTCCCTTGTTGGGGACATTGTGGTACCTTCCAACCTAGGGGCTCATCTTTGAGCTCTGTGTCAGACCATATTCTGTTCTGATTCATATTCTTGGAATTAGGTTGTCACACTTTTCCTCCTAGTCCACCGTAATCTGGAAGCTTACTGATACCTCAACTATGTGTAACTCCACTGTATTAAAACTACTAATGACAGATGTCAACATAAGAGCAGCATTCAAACTACCGTACCATGGGAAATTAATACATGGGTGGCAGCAAAAAAGTAATCTCTGATTCTCAAGTCATGTGCGGATAAAAGGAAATAAATAAAATGCTCTGCCTATTATAGTAGATGCATAATTCAGGCGAGTGCGTTATTATACAAAACATTATTTCCACTCAACTGTGGCTGCGGTTGTTGTTAGGTGCCGCCAAGTTGGCTCTAACCTGTAGAGACCTTGTGCACAGCAGAACGAACTACTGCCTGGCCCTGCATCATCCTCACTACTGTTCTTACATCCTTACTGTTGCAGCCACGTCTCAATCCAGCTCCTGGAGGGCCTTCCTCTTTTTTGCCTGGGGGAAAAAAAATCAGTGTCTGGCCACTTCTTGAAAATGAAGAACAGAATTGTTGGGGAAATGGTGCTGGTAGATGCAGGAATGAAGCTGGGAGACAGGAATGCACCTCTGGAAGGAGGCTTAAACCAGGAGAGTTCAGAGATACAGAGAAGGGATCCGGGTACTGCAGAGAGCCGTGGGTCATGAGCGGGTAGTATGGATGCAGAGTTGGATTCATGTAATTAAACCATTCATTTCTACAGCCTGGAACCAGATGGCTTTATGCACTAGCTTCTTGAGAGGCAAGACTTAGAGACAACTGGCATGTAGGTCTTTAGCCATTTGTTGGAACATATCAATTAGTGTTCTGTCAATCCATGATGGCTTGATTTTTGTCAATGTCTTCAATGTAGCCTGGATTTCTTGATCATGTACTACATCCTGAAATGATCAGTTCTTTCAGTACAGTGATTCTGTATAAGTAGATATTCTAGGTAGGAATTCTTTCTGTCCCATTTATGTTTCTTATGCCATTCAATATGTTGCCCATAAAATTCTTCAATATGGTCAACTCAGACTAACACACTGCTGAACTGAATTAATAGCTTTGTAAGGGGGGAAAGGTTTTCCAAATCATATAATCGATCTGCTCAAGGAAATGCCAGCTTAGAAGGGCTTGAAGTTGCTCACAGAGTAAAGCAGAGGAAAGAATGGCTGGCTTAGAGCAAAACAAGTCACTTCTGCGCATACACTCACCAGACATGTCCTGCATTGTTTTCACAATCCAGAGAATGCAGGTTATAAATGATTTCACAAATCAAACAATCAAATGAAAATGGACATGAAAGCATGGAAGAAATTATTATATGCTTGTTTTTAGAGAGATGTGTGTTTTCAAACAATTTATATGACAAATTTGGCAAAGAGTAAAGAAAACTTTTTAACAATAAATAAGAAAACATGAAAAATTGGGAAAAGGCCCAAAGAATGAAAAATAAAATATATCTCTTCAAAAAATATCTTTAATATGATGACTTGCAACTTGAATTTTTCTTCAGTTTTCAGCTTAAGAATGTTGGTGTGCTCTTACTTTTTGACTTTCTAAATCCATGTCCTTGCACATTTAATTTAAAAACCTTGCTTTGTCTTCTTAAGCTGCCTTTGAACTTTTTCTTTTCAGTTATTTCACTGCATAATTTCTTCATTTACTTTAGCTACTGTACATCCAAGAGCAAGTTTCAGAGTTTTATTTTCACTTTGTGTTTCTTTCTTTCCTTTCTTTTTAATGATCTTTTGCTCTCAATATGCTCCTGGACATCACCACATAACTCATCTGGTCTTGGGTTATTATTTAGTGCATCAAATTTCTTCTTGCGATGTTCTCTAAATTCTAGTGGAATGTACTCAATGTGGTACTTTGGCGCTTGTGGACTTGTTTTTATTATCATCATCAACTTGATCTTGCGTTTAAACAACATGTGGTTTGTTTTGCTGTCAACATCCGGTCTTGTTCTAAGTTGTGAAGTTGAACTTCTAGAGTACCTTTCGACCGATTGATTTGATTTGATCTCGGCAGAAATGCTACCAGAATAGAGGACCAATTACTTTCCACAGATATAGTGACTTTGATCCTTGTGTACGGCATCTGGACAGATTCACATGTATAGTTACTGCTTATGCTCCTGAACAAAGGTATTTGAAATGAATAACTCATGACTCACTGCCATGGAGTGCATACTGGTTCACAGTGACCCCCTGTGGGTTTCTGAAACTGTAACTGTTTATGGGAGGAGAAAGCCTAGACTTCCTCCCACAGAGCAGCTGGTGGTTTCCAACTCTGCTTTCAATCACAGCCCAATACATAACCACTACACCACCAGGGCTCCTGAATAAGTTGTTGATCTTAAAAATTCTATCAAATGAAGTCCCACGTCGTTTTGTTCAAAAGGCCATATTTCCCAACTATTAATCCTTTTTTGTTTCCAGCTTTAGCATTCCAGTCACCAGTAATTATCAGCGCATCTAGATTGTTTGTATGATCAATTTCAGACTGATGAGGTTGGTAGAAATCTTCAGTTTCTACATCGCTAGTTTTAGTGGTACATTTGAACATATAAATTTGAATAATAGTTGTATTAACTGGTATTCCATGTAGTCATTTGGATATTATCTTATCTCTGACAGTATTGTCCTTCAGGATGTATCTTGAAATGTTCTTTCCTGATAATGGATGTGACTCCATTCACTCCAATTTGCCATTCCTAGCATGACAGACTATATAATTGTTCGATTCAAAATGGCCATTAACAATCCATTTCAGATCACTAATGAATAAGACACTAAACATTTCTTTTCATTTGTGTTGACTTCTGACTTCCAAACTTTCTAGATTCATGCTTTTCACATTCCACGTTCTGTTGATTAATGGATGTGTGCAATCACTTCATCTTATTTTGAGGTGTGGCATATAATTCAATGAAGGTGTAAAACATTACTCAGCTACATCACTAAAGTTGACTCCACTTTCAGGAGGCAGCTCTTTCCCAGTCATATTTTAAGTGACTTTAAACCTGAAGTACTCATCTTCAGACCCTAAAGCAATCAGTGTTTCAATGTTATTAATAAGGCTTTTGCCGGCCAATTCTCAGGTCCTTCTTCCTGGTCTGTTTTAGTTTGAAAGTCCTGCTGAAACCAGCACCCCCCGTCCCCTGCCCCACGGGTCCTGCTGGTGCATTATATAGCAACAAGCTTCCACAATATGACAAATTAACAGGTGAGTGGTGCTATGCAGATAGATTATATTAAAGGACTATTATATGCAGATTATATATAACTAATATTATAAACTATCATGTAAATGTTATTTTTTACTACAAACTTCTTACGGCCAGTGTCTGCATAGTCTCTGAATCCTTAGTGTAGAGTGTAGTGTTGACACCAAATCCAAATCCACTGTCATTGACTCTAAAGGACAGAGTAAAACTGTCCCGTAGAAATGTCAAGGCAGGACATCTTCACAGAAGTAGCTTGCTGCATCTCTGTCCTGTAGAGTAGCTGGTGTGTTTGAACTGTCTACCTCTCAGTTACCATTCAGATTCTTCCACAACTGTGTCACCATGGTTCTTCCAGCATTGGCACATCATTGCCAATAGAATAAATGATTATATCTTATTTTACAAGTGGTTATCAAAAATGAACTTATAGACATAAATCACTGGGGCTTCAAAATTTTATTATCTTTTAATTACCTCTTCCCATGAACCTTTTGGAGTCCCTTTGCATGTGCCATGAACTAGTCTAAATACTTCACATATGTTAGCTTATGTTAGCACTGTCTGGAAAATGCTGCAGAGAAGGCAATAGTGGTATGACTCCACTTCATAGCTGAAGAACATGGGGCGCAGAAAGGATAACTTATTCTAGGATGTACAAACAGCTGAAGGACAGGGGAGGGTTTCAACCAGGCAGTCAAATGTAAGCATGGATGCTTTCAATCACGGTGCCAAAGTAGAAGGATACAGAATTCGATGCTATAAAGATGTTGAGTTGGTCCAAAAGGGATTTCTATAATGGCCAAAGCCAGTCAGTTTATGCCTGGGGCTCACTTCACAATGACAGATGCAGTCAACGTCCAGAGCAGTCAACACTGAGGAATAATGAAGGTCTGCGAGGCTCCTGGTTTGAACCCACTTGATATGCACAAAGTGACTGGGGCCTATGTGCTGGGCATTCATATTCACTATGGCATGTAACTGTTACAAGAGGTCAATGCCATTATTTCTATTTTCCAGGAAAGACTGAAACTGGTTAAGTAACTTGCCTCAGGTTAAAGAGCTAGTAAGTACTAGAGCTTATAGTCAAACCCAGTACTGTAAGACTTGAAATCTCAACCTCTTGAACACCATTACAGACACATGCCCCCCCACACATTTAGAATTTATTTAGAATGGGAATACAATCTGGATCATCTTAATGAATTTGAAGTAGGATAGTAGAAATGTAAGATGAATTACAGCATAGCAATCAATATTTTAAAAGTTATATTTATGCTTTGCTGTGTTGAGACTATGCACAGCAAAACCTCCACTGATCCAACAGTGTCTACATCTGTAGTTCTGTGACATTCATTACTTACTTTGAGTTTTACAACCATTCTCACCCCACTTTTCTGAATTGTTCCTGCCCTATTACCATAAATGCACTGCTCCCAAGGCTGTCTAATCTTTTAAGTTGTTGTCAATTTGATCCCATATAGATAATTCTTAAAGGAACATAATGTCAAGCCAGACATTTTTTACTAATTAAGGAAATGATCCGGGGATATTGTTACTTTAAGATTTAAAGACTAATTCTGGGCAATTATTTCAGGATTCATCCATGGCTCCAGAACATCTGTTTCCATGACTCCAGAACATCTGTTGTGGAATAATTTGAAATTCAGCTCCTCAATTTTCCTCTTTGATCAGGACTAGTCTATAGAATTTCCTATTAAAATGTTTAGTAATGGCAGCCAGGCACCATTCAGTTCTGCGGATATCATGACAAAAGAGATGATTGTCCACAGAAGGACATGAGCATATTCCACTTTCTCCTCCTATTCCTGATGCTTCTTCTTCCTCAGTTGCTCACAGTGAACAGATAACAATGCTATACCTTGAATGGCCCTTTACAGGTTTTTTAGACCTCGGGATGTATGCAACGAATTAAGAGGAACAGTAGAAGTACTAAACATATTTTTAGGCTAATTTACTGGGATGTTCATGAAGCCATTAAAACTCCAAACCAGGGAGCCAAATCTCATGAAGTGTTTTGTTTGCATCAGCAGACTCACCACCTATTCACTTGCAGTTGCACCACTCACCATTACTCTTAGTGATCCACGTGCAGCAGTTCTGCTTCCTGTCCCAGCAACGCTATGCACTTGAGGCTTGGAGGTCCTGGTCCCAAAGGTAGGAACTCTCCCACCTGGAAACACAGCACTGACTTCACTGAGCTGGCAGCTGAGAATGCGCCCTGGTCACTTTGGGCTCCTCATGCCTTTGGATCAACAGGTCAGGAATGGTGTCACTGTACTGAGTGGTGTGATTGAGCCGGATTACCAAGGAGAAATTAGACTGGTGCTACATAATGGAGCTCAAGAATATTATGTCTAGAAATTATATATGACTAAAGAATTGTGTACAGGTGCCAAGATGGAAGGAGTAAACTGTGATCGATAGGCTTATTGGGCCAACCTGGCCAATAGGACCACGTCGGATTAATCAGGTCACAGGTTGATTGGAGGGCAAAGAGAAAAATGGCTCAACAAGGTCTCCCCTCTCACTCTTGCTCTCTGGTGATCAGACCAGCATGTGACTGCTGCTGTAGCTAGTTCTCTTGTGAGCTACACTACTTCAACTTGTGAGCTACACTACCTGTAGGACAAGCCAATCCATGGGTCATGTCGCTAGAGCTTGAGCTTCCTTTGAGACCTGCTTCACCACGCTTCTAATGTGCACATTGCTTGAGCTTGAGGCTGGTGGATTCTGTCATCTTGCATTGTTTGAGTTTGATATCCCATCCGGGCCTGCTCCTCTAAGCTCCTGAGCTGCTGACTATTGATGACCCACCCTGCTGTTTGCTGCCTGTGGGCAGACTTTGCCGGCATTGCTCAAGGGAAGATTCAGCTATCTGCTTCCTTGACCTTGGACTCAGCAGCTTGTGAGTTGAAGGACTTCTAGTATATTAACTGTTCCACAGAGTGAGTTGAACTAACTCCTCTGTACTGCTGTGTGGACTAATTAGCTGTTATATTCCTTCATACTGTATAAATCTATCTATCTATCCATAAGTGTCCTGGTTTTGTTTCTCTTGAGAACCCTGCCTAACACACCACTTTAGTTTTCACTTTTTTTCTCACTGGTGCAAGTATTTCTATCACCCAACTTGCAGATTCAACTTTTTTTTTTTAATTTATAAAAAACATTTTATTAGGGGCTCATACAACTCATCACAATCCATACATATACATCCATCAATTGTATAAAGCACATCTGTACATTTTTTACCCTAATCATTTTCTTTTTTTTTTTTAACAATTTATTGGGGCTGATACAATTCTTTTCACAGTTCATACATATACATACATCAATTGTATAAAGCACATCTGTACAGTCTTTGCCCTAATCATTTTTTTCTCCTCTTTTCTTCTTTTACATTAGGGACTCCAACAACTCTTACCACAATCCATACATATACATACATCAATTGTATAAAGCACACCCATACATTCCCTGTCCCAATCATTCTCAAGGCATTTGCTCTTCACTTAAGCCCCTTGCATCAGGTCCTCTTCCCCCCCCCCTTTCCCCCCCCCTCATATGCCCTTGGTAATTTATACCTCGTTATTTTGTCATATCTTGCCCTATTCGGGGTCTCCCTTCCCCCCTTCTCTGCTGTCCCTCTCCCAGGGAAGAGGTCACATGTGGCTCCTTGTAATCAGTTCCCCCTTTCCAACCCACTCACCCTCCACTCTCCCAGCATCGTCCCTCACGCCCTTGGTCCTGGAGGTATCGTCCACCCTGGATTCCCTGTATCTCCAACCCTCATATGTACCAGTGCACAGCCTCTGTCCTATCCAGCCCTGCAAGGTAGAATTCGGATCATGGTAGTTGGGGATTCAACTTTTTACAGGCATACAACTTATTGACTACACTTTCAGTAATGGACTATGTAACCCTACCCTTAATCAATGTAATTTCCTATCACCATAAATCATAACTCAGTATTCTATAAGCATAACTTTCTCCTTCCCAACTCCCCCTCAGCTCTGGAGTTAACTTTGTTCTTCTACATTTGCTTTTGCTTGTCTTTTTATTTAAGCGAGGTCATATTGTATGTATACTTTTGTGACTGACATTTCACTCAGCACAATGCCTTCTATCTTCATCCCTATTGTAGCATGTACTAAGACTTCATTTCTCCTACAGGCTGAGTAGTAATTTTTTTGTATGGGTTTACTGTATTTTTTTTATCAATGTAGGTAAAAATGATTTTAGGTTTACAATTCATGCATATTCAGGCTTGTTTCAAACAAAATGTGTTTAACCATATCATGGTGATAAGTAGATGGCTGCAGACAAGTTCTTTTTTTTAAATTTTTTTGACAAGTTCTTTCAGTAACATACTTGCATCTAATTTGTGTGCCTTCAATGAACAAAACAAAACCCCCAAAGTGGTTCACTCATAACAAACAGCGACTCCCAAGGGGATTTACAGTTAAATGCAGGGCAGAGAGGTCAGCTCAGAAAGTTGTGGTGACTATATTTTGGAATTCCAAATGTTTAATCTTGGTAGATTTTCTCAAAGAGCAGAGGATGATCACACTGGCTTATTAGCAAGAAGATTGAAAATTGCACTGGTGATAAAAGGCCAGGAAATTTGTGCCCAGGAATATTTTTTGTTATGAGAATGTACCTGCTCTTTCTTCAGGGTAACAAGTGCTGGGCTATGAGAATTTCCTTTGGAAACCTTGTTCCATACACCCTGCAGTCCTGACCTTGTCCCTTCAGGTTCGTTTGTTTTCAAACTCAATGAATATTTAAAAGGGACATTATTTGGGTACCTAAAGGGTGTCTGCTGCTATGACGTGGCATGGTTCAGTGCAAAATTCATTGGAGAAAGGTTTAGAGAAATGGAAACACAGCTTTTCAAAGTGTGTAGATCTCTATGGAGGCTATGTGAAATAATAACTTCAAATCGTGATAGTTTTGCTTAATAAAAGTTTATGTTTCTGCAACGATTATTTTTTACTGAACCCTGTTCTTATCTCATTAGCTGGTGGTGGATATTTAGGGCATTTCTACATTGTGGCTGTTGTGGGCAGTGATGCAGTGTTGCAGTGAACATTTTTGAACAAGTCTATTTTTGAATTTCTGCTTTCCTGTGTTGGGGAATATTCCTAGGAGCGGAATAGTTTTATGGTAGTTCTGTTTCCGGTCTTTGAGGAGCTGGCTCCCTGCATTCCACAATGGATGCGTTCCTTTGCATTCCCACCAGCAGTGGATAAGATTTGCATTTTCTCCATGTGCTCATTAGTGTTTGATGTTCATCTTTCTCTTCCTAGTGAAAGTGAAGTGGTGTCTGATTGTTTACAGAGCTACAACTCTGATAACTAATCATGTGGAACATCTTTTCATGTGTTTTGTGGTCATTTTAATGTCTTATTTAGCGAAATGCCTGAAGGTGGTGTTTTTGGTGTTTTGTTTCTTTGTTTGTTTTTTAATAACAGGTGAGACCTAGCAGAAAACAGTGTTTCTGAATTGCAGTTGTTAAATAGAGAGCCAGCTATTTATCATAGTGGAATGTTTCCTTAATTATCTGAAAGCTAAATGACAATGTGGGTTGATTTCACAGTGATCAATGATGGACAGGCTAGTGAGCCTACACGCTGTTTGGGGATAAGTAAGTGTGAGATGAAGCAGTGGTAAGAATGTGCCAGAAGACACTGTATGTAGCTACGACCAACAAAGTGTAATTCAGAAGCCAGCATGGTGAGCACTCTAGATCCCGTTAGAAGGGAAAGGAGACAGGGAATTGATTTCCCATGTTAAAGTTAAGAAACCTGAGAAAAGTTAAAGAAACAAAAAAGAAGCCTGTGTGAGTGCATCACACACACTAAATCTTCCTCCCTATCACAATGTCCTTTTATTATTATGAAGAGACTGGTATTGTAACACGTTTTTGTTGCCCAAATAGCATGCTATTGAACATGAGCAATGTATGTTTGCATATTTGTGTTCTGAGTATTTCCAAGGAGACCACAAATTGACCTCTAGTTAATTACTTATCTGTTTCCTGCTCCCTCCCTATCTCAATGACAATGGTAAGTAAAAAAAATTGCTAGTAAACCTAGACACCTTTCTTAAACAAATATATTAAAATGTGAACCTGATGCTTCTCACTACATACTTCATGTAGACCGTTCACATCTTTCCAGCCTTTCCCTGCAGAATTCTCTGCGCTTTGATTTGCTTCATCTCAAAGCAAAATGTTGGCATTCTTAAAGGGCTGAATCATGTGCCTTTCCATTGTTCGTTGATTGTGAAAAGATAAAAGAAGTTTGAAGGGGCAAGAGCGAGGCTGTAGAGTAGAGGGCCATGGTTGACCTATACAATTCTCATAGGTGATTCCTGCTACCCTTGAAAAAAACGAGCAGGTGCATTGTAGTGATGGACCACATTCCTTGGCACAGTGTCCTGACCTTTTCCTCACCAGGCCGGTTTTCGGTTTCTTGAAACATACGCACAATAACCCCCGTGCTTATCTTGTGTGCTCCAAGAAAATTTATCAGGAGGACCCCTTGGAGTTACCAAAAACAGGTTCCAGAAGCTAGGGTAGGTCTCTGCCTGGAACTGAACTGGCTCAGCAGACCCCCTCAGACACTTCTGTTTTGATTCTACTTTGCTCTCTGGATTGCATTGTTAAATCCAAACTCTGACTCTGGTTCACAATTCATCCCATAAGCTCATCTTCATTAGCTTAGTTCTTACTTAAAAGATTGATGTAAAGATTAGCCCTTTGCACTAAGTGATCTCTAGCAAAGCTTTTTGGCATTCATTAAGCCCAAACTTACTGAGGTGGAGGTGTTCACTTGAAATTTAAAATGTGACAACAAATGAGCTCCTAACTTCTGTCGCTGTCACATCAATGGTAATTCTGTGATCTTCTTCCATGCCCCCCACCCACCAAAAATGGAAGCATCTCAACCCAGTGCTGTCCAAGACCGTAAGTCCAACATTAGACCATATGTCTGACACTGATCTACAAAGAGTCTCCCTCCATCTCACAACACACACACACAATGATGCTGACGTCAGGGGAAAGCCGAATCAGTGAGCACGTAAGCAACTCAGTGCTGGCAGGGGTCTCCACAGTGCTGATCCAGAACTCAAGGCTTCATCAGGGTAGGTCCATGTGGATTCTCCTCAGGGATTTCTCACAGGAAGTGAGCCTTGCCAGCTGAAGCAGGGACCTGGCTAAGGTAGATGCACCCTGGTCTGACCATCAGAGAGCAAGAGACCCCAGAAATAGAAGGACGGGGTTTGCAGTGCCATTTATCTCTTCGCCCTTCAATTAAACTGCCCTTCAACGAATCCCACATGTGTTTATTGGTCAGATTGGCACAATAAACCTTAACTATCTCAATGGTCTTCTTTCTCTTGACCTTTTTTGAGTTCTTCCCAACCTTACTGAAAACGTTTGATCTATAAATGCTGTAGTTTTATGTGGGCAACCTTCCTATGAACTTGCTGCAAAGCTTCAATGATTTGAGAAGATGGCCTCTGGAGGTTTGTTAAAAAATGTATATTGACCCAGTTCTCAAAATCATTTTTCTCCATGGTACAAAAAACATCCTTTTTGTTTGCTTGTTTAAGTTATCCTAAGAACATTAACATAAGGGTATTACTAAAAACCTTGTCTACAGGCATCCAATGATCATAGAGAAATATTTAATCACATTTTGTTTTGGAAAAAGCCCATGTACTGAAATCCTTATAGCAATACTTGTTGACTTATGCTAGTACCCCTCTCCTTGAAGCACTCTGGGGATTAATCCATTGTTTTCTGACAACATGCAGACAGTCTCACCTCTTAGTTCACTTCAGTTCAATCTTACTGAAGTCTGATTATTTGTTTGACACTGCTTTTGTGGCTTGTGCCAGTATTGCTTTTTGATTGAGTTTGTGGCTTATTAGAGGGATGTCGAGGAGTCCTGGTGGAGCAGTGGTTATATGCTGAGCTGCTAACCACAAGGGCATCAGTTTGAAACCACCAGCTGTTCTTCAGAAGAAAGACAGGCTTTCGACTCCCATAAAGAGTATGGTCTCCAAAACACACAGGGCAATTCTATTCTGTTCCAGAGGGTTGCTATGTGTTGGAATCGACGTAATGGCAGTGAGTTAGGTTTTGAGTCTGAGAAGGAGATTCATTTATAAGAAGGTCATTTCATTGTAATACTGAAGCATTAAAGTAGAAAGACTGACAGAGTCAGTGAGAGGACAGAAGCAGTCACTAAACCACCACAGTATTGCTTTACAGTAAGTCAGCATCGAGGAAGATACATCTTATTCCTTCACAGGACTCCAAGACGCAAACGAGGTGTTTTGTTGGTGTTGCTCTTTTCCAAAGAAGGTGGAAGAGTAATAACAACAGTACATATACTCGACACAATGTGATTCATATACAATGTGTTATTTAACCATCACAAAACAAAACAACAATTAAGAAGTGAATACCACTATCCATTTTTTTAAAGATAGGGAGAAGTTAAACAACTTGTCCAAATCACAGAGTTAGTTAAATAATAGAACTTGGATCCAAACCCACTTCTATCGAGCTCTTAAATATCATTGCAAGGGAACGAATGATTAGAACTTATCTATGATGTTTACAAATGGAACCCAATGCTGTTAGGTCACTTCTAACTCTTGGCAGTCCCGTGTTTGAGAGAGTAGAATGTCTGCGCGGAGTTTTCCTGTCTGCCCTCGTGATGGAAGCAGCTCTCAGAGCCATTCTTCCGTGCTCCTGCTGGGTACGCTCAATCCATCAATTTTTAGGTTTACAGTTGATCAAAAATTGTGATCACCCAGAGATGTGTGGTTTTAAAATGTTTATAAATTACTGCAATAAAACATTATTGCAAATAGCTTGAGGTAAAGTTACCATGTTTGTATATACTTTCTTTTGGGGGGTGGCAGTGAATGTGATGGTAAGGCATTCAAAGGGCCTTTTTGAATGATTTTTCCCCCCATTGCTTCCTGATCTTCCAAAGAGACATTACAAACTGGCACAGGACAAAGGTGTTTTTGTTTTTTTAAGAATATGTTCTTTCTACTTATTTCACAGATCACTTGTTTGTATCGGACGCTGATTGTGGTGCTGGAAAGATGATGCCACAATGCTGATACTTACATATGAATATATTTTAGAGTTTATCGCTGCCAACAACAATAGTGTTTTCACGTACATTATGTCATTGGATATGAAATGCATTCTACCAATTTAAAAAGGCATGTTTGTTTAATCCTATAAAAGTAAGGATTAAAAATAAAAGTAAGGAAGGAGTACCCTTTCTGTATCATCAGTCATCTCTGTCCTAGGCCTGGGTACTAGCAAATGACAATTGTAAAATAATAACCCTCTCTTCAGGGCCCAAAATTCTAAAACTTTGGTAGTAGTAACCTTTCTATCTACTTCTAAGAATTCTTGCATCATTTGAAATCTGGCTATTTATGGAAACCAATTAATGAAACTAAAAAGTAATATGCCAAACTTTGCCCTGCAGGCCACATACACCCCTCCGAGGACATTTATCCGGCCCGCCGGGTGTTTTTGCTCCATATTTTTTTACTTCAAAATAAGATATGGGCAGTGTGCATAGGAATTTGTTCAGAGTTTCTTTTTAAACTATAGTCTGGCACTCTGGGTCTGAGGGACAGTAAACTGGCCCCCTGTTTAAAAAGTTTGAGGACCCTGGACTAGAGAAACAAATCCAGAGACACTCATCATGTGTAAGAGAGAACTTTATATTAAAGAGCAATTGTACCTTAAGAAAACATCCCAGCCCAGTTCATATCAAGCCTACAAGTCTGATATTAGCCCATATGTCCATTACCAGACTATAAATTCTTCTTCAGATTCATGCAACACCTGCAATGATGCAAAGCGCAGGAAGATCACAGTCGAGTAGGTGGAAAATCTTGTGGATCCAATGGCAATGGGAGAATCTCAGTTGCTGGCTTGGGTCTAAATGTGGCTCCTCCAACTCCAGGGCTCTGGTTCTATCAGGGGTCACCATGTGGCTTGTCAGCAGGAAGACGCCTCTAGTGAGCTATGTATCTCCATGGTGCCTCAAAATGAGGTCATCAAGCTGCAACTTGATTAACAGGCTAGACTCAATCTCTTCATAATTAGCAGCCACAAAAACCCACTCAATAAATAGAGCTAAGTATTTAGAAATGGTGATTTGCATTCAATTTTTTATTCATTGTCATTTCATCTCTATTTTTTCTACTATGATGAACTAGGTTTTTTTTCCAAAGTATTAGAGTTTTCCAAGTCCCACAGATGTAAGCAGTAAAAAGTTATGGCCAAACTATAGTGTATCGATGGAGGGATAAAGTACCATCTGACTGTCTTGTTTCTCCTCATCTAAATACATTTTTGGCCAACTAATTTAAAAGTAACAAAAGTATGTGTAGCCACATGATTTGGATGGAAGATTTGAGTAGCAGTGTCTACTTTAAGAAGTCTACAATGTTTCAATAGACAAGTTTGGTCTCCAACAATATACCAGAAACATTTATAATACAGATACACATATGCTAAAGTTGCATATGTTTTTACACTGGAAACATTGTAATTGGTGGGCATAGCACTCAAACCTCTGAAAAATGTGTATAGTTTTTAAATCCAGTTCAGCATTTTAAATTCCATTCCTACATGCTGGATGCACTGGTATGTCCCTGGTACTTTAAGTACCAGTGGGCTCACTCAGGGAGAACATGTTCAGCAGAGCCTCCAGACTAAGAACAGGCTACAGAAAGGAATAGGATATCCATTTCTGAGAGATTAGCCACTGAAAACTTTTATGAGCATCAGCAGAACATTGTCAGATATATTGCTGGAAGATATATGAAAAGACAGTTACCTTGTCAATCAACTGGAAGAGATCCTTCTTTGTGCCCATTATAGAGAAAGATGTGCCAACTGAAAGTGAAAATTACCAAAAAAACATCATTAGTATCTTTCAGGGCGAGTGCATTATTTAATGTGGTGCTTCTAGCTAAAGTTCCCAACTCACAGCAAAGGATCTTTGTCGGTATGGGTTTAGTAAGAAGGCGGGGAGGATACTGATAGGATTCACCTGTGAGTAATGGCACCCAGGATTGCTTGGAGTGGCATCTTGCAATGTATAAAATGAGCCTTCTGAGAATCCGGAGGAGGAATCTCGCTACCAGCAAGATACAGGGAAAGAGTTTGTCCCTTGCACCTGCAATCTCTGGGTAGTGTACCACCTGGATCCAGATGATAGTTGTGCCATCAGACGAGTGGCAGCAAAACCAGGAGCCAGAGGATGGAACAGAGGAATGGATTTCCCAACTCATGGAAGAGGAGCTGTTTGTCTTCAGGCTGAGGCTCACTGGAGTGGAGTCCTTTTGGGCACTTGGTACAGGGAGCTGGGTTTGCTGACCCACTGAGCTTGAGCTGAATGCCTTCGGGTTGAGGTTGACAACAGAGTGGTGTGCCCTTTTGGTCATTTATTAGCAGACTGAAACTGTAACATGTCCTGGTCAACAGTTATCCTGAGCATTTCTCACTGGCATTATGACTTCATAACATCCTTCCTAAACCCTTTTGATCATGGATTTTGTCTCTGTTTCTGTGTAATCATTCCAATGGATATTATAACCTAGAGAGATAACTTATAGAACATTAATTGAGTCAATGCATAACTCATGCAAGTAATGTTTTACTGACGCTAATTCAAAAATGGTTGTAGTAGTAATTTGACAGAGGGCTGCCAGATATTCATATTGTATTCAAAAAAGAGATTGACAAGAGGGATATAATTGCTGATGGGAAATAGATGTTGACTGAAAGCAAAAAATACCAGAAATATATTTGTTTGCATTTTATTCAGTATTCCAAAATGTGGGACTGAATGGATGATAACAAACTATGGATAGCATTGAGAAGAAAGGGAATTCCTGAACACTTCATTGTACTCATGTGGAACCTATAGATAGATCAAGAGGCAGTCATCCGAACAGAACAAGGGATTATTGCATGGCTTGAAATTGGGGAAAATGTGTGTAAAGGGTTTATCCTTTCACCACATTTATTCAATCTGTATGCTGATCAAATAATCTGAGAAGCTGGACTATATAAAGAAGAACTCAACATCAGGATAAGAGGAAGATTTTTTAATAACCTACCATATGCAGATGACACCACCTTGCTCACTGTAAATTAGGAGGAATTGAAACACTTGCTGATGAAAATGAAAGACTGTAGCCGTCAGTGTAGTTTACAACTCAATGTAAAGAGACCCAAAAGCATCACAAGTTAAATCACAGACCACCTTATGATAAATGGACAAAAGATTCCATTTACCAAGGATTTCATGTTGCTTGGATCCCCAGTCAATGCTCATGCAAGCGACACTCAAGGAAACAAACCCCACTGCATTAGGCAAGCTGCTGCCCAAGACTTCTTTCATGTGTTGAAGATCAAGGTGTCACTCTGAAGACTAAGATAGGCCTGCCCCAAGCCACAGTATTTTCAGTCACCTAATCTTCATGTGAAAGCTGGACAATGAACAAGGAATCCTGAAGAAGAATCGATCCATTTGAACCATCTTTCTTGGAGGAAGTACAACTACAATGCTCCTTAGGAGAACTGATGTGGTGAGACTTTGACTCAAGTACTTTGGACAGTTTCTCAGGAGAAACCAGTTTCTAGAAAATGACAGCATGTTTGCTAAAGGAGAGGTAAGCGCATAAAAGGCAGAGATCAGAGGAAGACCCCTTGATGAGGTGGATTGCAACAGTAATGTCAACAATGGACCCAAACATACAACAATTTCCAGGATGCCACAGGAATGAACAGCTTGTTCCCCTTGTGCACAGGGTCTCTAAAAGTCAAGTCCTACTCCATGATCCCTAACAACAGCACCCACAGCACACTTTTAGGAAGAGAAGGAAGCATCAAGTGTTTCTATCACATCATTTTCCACTTGTTCCTTAATGAATTACATATAGTCCGGCTTTTATCTCGTTCTACCTCTTACCAAGATGATACATGAAGTCTTAGGCGGTGATGGCAACTGACATGGTTAAATTCTTATCTACCTGCTGTTTCTGCAGCGGTTTCCATCATTTATACACCCAGTGGAAGCAGCTCTTCCCCTGGTACATGATACCCTCTCTCTTGATTTCTTCTCTGAATGCCTGATGTCAGTCTCATTATTGAGCTCAGTTTCCTTTTCAAGTGGATAATACAAGAGATTCTATTCTTGACCTTTACTTTCCTCACTCCAGTCAGCTTCTTATGGATTCCAGAGCCTTCAGTTATTTATGCCAACATTTTTACATTTTTATATCTATACAGTCTGTATATCTATGCATTGTATAGATATCTATACATTGTACATATAGAGTACATATTGATATACAATGTATCTATATATTCCATCCCTTTATGTCTATATCTAGTTTATTATTTTTTTAAAGTTACACAAGCTTTTCATTCATTCAGGTGTATATTTATTCATTTGTCTTAGCTATTTGTATTCTCACAGTATTATAAATTGACATGTCAAAGTGAAACTCCTCATTTTCCACCTCATTTATTGTATGCTTCATACAAGTGAAAAACTGAAGTAGTATATTTGATCCAGCAAGTTAGAATCTAGAAGGGGAACTCAGAGCTTAGTATTTTTTAATCCCCCAGGGTATTGCTAAGGTGCATCCAGATTACAGAGCTCTGTTGTAGATCAGTATTTCACACTCTGTTATACACTTGAGGAGCTCTGGTGGTGTTGTGTTGGGCGGTTTTATAGAGGGTCATCAGTTGAAACTACCATCCACTCCATGGGAGAAATACTAAGAAGACTAAGATCTGCCTGACCCAAGCCTGTAAAGATTTAAAGTCCCAAATTCCCACCGTGGCAGTTCTACCTTGTCCTGTAGGATCACTGTAAGTCATCATTATGTGGATGGCAGTGAATTTATTTTGTTTTGTTTGTATGTTTGAGTATGCACTTGAATCAAAGTTTTTTTTTGATGTTGTAATTTCTGATTCGTCATGTGTGGGCTGCAGCCTGAGATTTTGCAACTCTTAAAAGTTTGCAAATGATGGCAGATGGTGTTGATCTAAGGATGGACTTACTTAGAATATCAAGATTCTATGATCCATGACATTCCAAGATAGCACAAATGGTGAGCTACTAGTCAAAATTAGTGGTCTGCACTCACCTAGAGGTCCTTCAAAAGGGCAAAAGGACTAAAGATCTGCTTCCCAAATGTCATTGCCTTGAAACCCCATTGAGTACTTTTACTTTACACACATGGGGTTGCCATGCGTCAGAACTACCCGATGGGATCCAACAACAATAAGATGACACTGTGGCTTGGGATAATGTCCCGAACTTGAGCCTGCCTTCTGTTAAGATGTGCTTGGTGGAATGTTTGTTTTGTTGTTACATACCGAGGGTCAGTTCCAATTCACAGTGACAAACAGAACAAAACACCACCCAGCTGAGCAGCATCTTCACAAGAGTTATTAAGTTTGAGCCCAGCCACCGTGTTCCATTCTTATGTTCCAGCCACTGTGTCAATCCTTTTGCTTGAGAATGCCTTCTTTTCACTGCCCCCCATCCCACTTTATAGAGCATTATGTCTTTTTCCAGCAACTGGTCTCTCCTGACCAGTCCAAAGTACATGAAATGAACTTTTGCCTTCCTTGCCTCTAAGGAGAATTCTGGCTGTATTTCTCCAGAAGAGCTTTTTGCTATTTGGGCAGTCCATGACACTATCAATATTCTTTACCAGAACTATAATCCAAACACATCGATTCTTCTTAAGTCTTAATTATTACAATCATATGAGGCAATTGAAAATATCACGGCTTGAGTCAAGGATACTTGAGTCCTCAGTGTAATATAGTGTGTGCTTTTTAACACGCTAAAGAGTTCTTGTGCAGATTTACCCAATGCAACGCATCTTAAAATCTCTTGGCTGCTGCTCTCACGAGCATTGATTGTGGATTCAAGAAAGATGATGCATTCAATTTTTTCTATTTTTCATGATGCTACCGATTAGTCCAGTTGTGAGCATTTGGGTCTTCTTTACATTGAGTTATAATCCATGCTGAGGACTGCTATCCTTGATCTTCATCAGCAAGTGCTTCAAGTCCTCACTTTTACCAAGCAAGGTTTTGCCATCAGCTATTACAAGTTGTTCCTCCAATCCTTCTACCACATTCTTATTCATATAATTCAGCTTTGATGAGGAGCAGTGGGTACACAAGGGCAGCAGTTCAAAACCACTAGCTGTTCTGAGGGAGAAAGACAGACATTCTTATCTGGTAAGATCACACATGTGATTCTCCTGCCTTACACACTTTTCTCCATATCCTATTGGTCTTTCAAATTGCAGCTGAGATATCATTGTATTTAGGATTCGAAGTGGTTCCTGTGTGCTTTTAAAATGGACTTTGTGACATCCATTAAAACACATTTATTGTATTGCTTTGTAGTTGACTGTATACTTATCTTTTGCTACATTCGCTGTGACTTTCCTGAGAACAGTGTTCTTTAGTTCCAGTGTCTTAACACGGTAGCTGGTACATTAAGGGATATTTCTGCTGAATGAATTGCAGTTGATGATAAAATTTAAAGGTGATAAATGAACATAGGGATCACTTTATTTATCAAGCACAATAGTTTGAGGCATCACTAGATATTTTTCCTGCCACGACTTAGTCAAATTAGCCCACAGAATTAGAGTAAATATTGAATGAAACAGAAGTAGAATATTCCAATGCAGTGGCTTCCAGCCTTTTTTAGTGGCATGCACTTGACGACTCACAAATTATCAACTCAATTTCCTTGTGTATTTTATTCTTAAATATTGTGAAGTACCTGCTTAGACAAAATTTGTAGCAAAAATGTCGGATGAGCATCGGAGTTTTCTATGAAAATGTACTTAAAATAAGCCACTGCAAAAGTTGTTTATCTCTCCTCTTCACCACTTCCCTCCAATTCCCTCTTTCCCTCTCTCTCTTTTCCTCTTCCTCTCGCCCCATCCTCCTGACCTCTCTCTCTTTAAAGCAATACAGGCATAATACAGACAACAAAATACGAAGTTGGCTCACTTATAGTGGTCAATGGAACCTCAACACCCATCTTTATTTTGGCGATATTCTTAGTCATGACATCTGGCACATGACCCCGGATTCGAAGTTATTGAACTTGGCCTGAGAGCCTCATCACATTTCACACACTACAGGCTGCCATTAGCAGAATAATTAGGAGTTGGTTAATTCTTCCTCTTCCAAGAGTCTGTCACGAACTTGAAGGGTTTGGATAGAATTTAAGTAATTTGGATAACTTTGAGACTTCTTTATAGAAATTGATCAGATTAGTCTCTAATCAAATATGCCTTTGAAAGAAAAGAGTTGCAAGCAAGCAAGTTTTAAAACTAGTTTCTTTTAGAAAATCTAATAATTAAACTTCTACCCAATCTTAATTTATCTAATTTAAGAAATCTATAAATGAAATACTTACATTTTTTAACTTCTATGGTCTTCCTTCATTGTGAGCTATTGACAGTGTATTCACAGTCACTTAATACTACCAAAATCAATACTTTCAAACAAAAGGGCCTGTCTCTTAGTTAAAAGCCTAGAGCATAGGCAAGATCCATTGAGAGTGACACTTCATTTGTTTGGGTGAAATTTAATTGGCTTGAATAAAGTTGAAATGCATCTGATTGTTTATTCATTTAAAATAGTAAACCACTTAAGTGGTGACTTAGACAGAGCTTTATGGTTCATCAAGTTCAAAGGCAATATTAATCTTAAAGGTTTAAAAATCCATTTAAATAAAGTAAACCAGTTTTCGAAATATTCCTGAATGTTAAATGGTTCATTGGTTAAGAGACTCTGGTGGTACCACCAGCACCACAAGTCACCATAGAGTTGAGTCATAGGGTTTCATCATAGGGTTTGCATCATAGGGTTTCAGTAGATGTTTTTAGGAAGTACATTGTCAGGGCTTCCTTCTGAGGTGCCTCACGGTGGACTCAATACTCCAATCTTTTGGTTAGCGGCTGTATATGTGACTGGTTTGCACCTTTCAGGAACTCCTAAAAGTGCTCTCAAACATGTTTTACCCTGAACCAGCTTTCACCAAAATAATGGTTGTGGATATCTTCTCTGTGAGGAATATAAACTCCATAAGATTATGATCTTTATATATTTTTGGTTAATGTTTTATCCCAGTTCAAGAACAATGCCTGAAACATATGAGACACTCAATAATGTTGGACAATGTGAATGATAAGGTTCGTTTCATTTCTCATTATAGAGCACCACGGACATGTCTTTTGTCGATGAATTCTTTCAGCGTTTCAGCCTCCCCTACAAAACCAATTGATTCATTAAGAAATCAAGCAGAAAGAGCTCTGTTTTTCTTCTATCTAGCTTTGTGAAAAGCTGATTTAGAAAGAACTGCATTCTCAACTCACCACATTGGTCTTCTTTTTACATAATATCTATGGCTTTTCATAGCTGTATGGGTCAATTCCCAAGTCCCACCATGGCATACAAGTAATTCCTGAAATAGCCCAGTTCCCCATCCATATTCTGTACCACTCTTTCCTGTGTGTGCAGTGGATAAACTCTTGGTCATGCAAGTATTATTCTTTATGATGTTCCATTCATTTCTTTGAAAAAGACTTTCTAGTTCCTTCCTTATTCTGTTCATGTTTTTATTTAAATTTTAAAATCTTGAACATGTTTCAAAAAAGTGTTTTAATAGCTGTGCCTGCCAAATTCCATTTTCTTTATCTTTTACTCTGTTGTTACAGATTGATTTTTCTCATGGTTATATCCTACTTTTACATAATTTATTTTTGACTAGATGCTGGACATTTTGAACTTAACATACTTGGTTGTCTATATTTTCTTGCCTTCCTGTAAAGAGTTTTAGACTTCATTTGTCCCATTAGAAAATTTAGTTAATTGTGCTTCATTCTGATCATTTCCAGACTCATTTGAAGGGCTATTTTTGTATGGTTCTGGGATTCCTGAATGGTGCAAGTGGCTGAGTGTGCAACTATTTACCAAGCCCTTAGTTTACATTCACCAGAAAGGAAGGCATGGGGATCTAGTTCCACAAGACCAGAGTTCTTGAAAACTCTATGGTGCACAGTTCTATTCTGACATACAGCAGGTATTTAAACTTTTAAAAAATATTCTTTGTTCCTGTATTTGCTACATTCTGATGTCTCTGACTCTGGGTTATCTCTCTGTTAGTGTATGTGTCCATCATAGTTTGAATATTTCTTGTTGAAATGAAAAGTGAAAATCTATTTTTACTGACCACCATTCCCTCTATTTATTGACCATCATTCCCTCTAAATTAGCAGTGAGCCATTGTCATATTACACCAAGCATATAAATATATTTAGGACTTCTGCAGCGATAATGTCCTAATGAGGGTTTGGTCGATGTAAAAATGAGTCCGTAAAGCCCCAACCTACCTAGCAGAATGATGACACTAGAGATGCCAATTCTTTCTTCTGCTAATAAGCTCCTTCTCTTCCTCACAATTCTTCTTGAGTTGTCTGCCTTCATAGACAGATGCCTCTGAATGACCTGGGGTTCTTTGGATCCCATCTTCCTGGCCATGACTAACAGGCAAGGATCCATAAGTGGAAGAAGGTAAGTCAATTATACTCTTATCTCAGAGGTACTAGTTAGGTTCTTTGAAAGAATAAACAGAATTGACAGACTGCTGACAAACCTAACCAAAGAAAGGAGGAAGCAAATTTCAATAGCAAGAATAAGGGATGAAGGAGTAAGGTAATCAGATTTTAACATTGGTAAAGCGAGACACCAGAGGGACACCATTGATAAAACTCATATCCTGGCAAAATAGCTTCATGGCTGCTGAAAACCATACACCCTAGCTTGTCGTGCATTCTTTCCAAAAATCGGGACTTTTTCAAAATGCTGCAGGACGTGGGAAAAATTGTTAAAAATCAGGGCTGTCCGCTAAAAGTGGGTCTTCTGGTCACCTTATGAAAGAGGGGACATTACAGTAGACACTAATGAAATCAAAAGGACAATTACACAGTACTATGAAGGATTGTACTCCAATGAATTCAATAATTTGGAAGACGTGGACAAATTCTTGGAAAAACAATCCCTCCCTAGACTATCCTCTATGGGCATCAAGAATTTCAACAGAACCATAGCAATAGAAGAAATAGACAAGGTTATCAAGGGATTATCAACCAAAAATCGCCTGGACCAGATGGCTTCACTGGAGAATTCTACCAAGCATTTAGGGAAGAACTAACACCAATCATACACAAAATCTTCCAGACATAGCAAAAGATGGCAAACTCCTGAACTCCTTCTATGAAGCTAGTATAACTTTGACACCAAATCCGGACAAGTATCCCACAAGAATCAAGAACTACAGACCAATATCACTAATGAACATCGACTCAAAAATCCTTAACAAAATACTAGCCAACAAAATACAAAAGTATATAAAACAAAGAATTCACCATGACTAAGTGGGATTCATACCAGGGATGCAGGTATGGTTCAACATACGAAAGAATATTAGTATTATTCATCACATTGACATGAAAAACTATAAGAACCACATGATAATATTGATAGATGCAGAAAAAGTGTCCAACATCAACACCAACTCCTGTTTAAGACACTTGAGAAGATAGGAATGGAAGGAAAATTCCTCAAGACAATATAAGCTATATATGAGAAACCAACAGCCAACATGGTAGTCAATGGAGAAAAGACTAATCCAATCCCACTGAAAAAGGAGAGCAGACAAGTATGCCTCTTGTATAATATCGTGCTGGAGTTTTTAGCTAACAGTATAAGACAAAGAAAAGACATCAAAGGTATTCATCTGCGGAAGGAAGAGGTGAAACTACCATTATTTGCAGATGATATGATTTTATAAATGGAAAATCCCAAAAGCTTCACGAAGGGAGTACTGGAAGCAATAGAGGAGTTTGGAAGAGTGACAGGATACAAGATCAACAAACAGAAGTCCATCGGACTGTTATACACATTGGATAAGACCACAGAAGAAGACATCAAAAAGATGGTACCCTTCACAATAGTCAAACACAAATTGAAATATCTAGGGATATACCTAACTAAAAGAACAAAGATCTATATGGGTAAAACTACAGAACACTATTACAAGAAACCAAGAGCGACCTCAACAAATGGAAGAATATCCCATGCTCATAGATTGGAAAACTCAATATAGTCAAGATGTCCATTTGGCCAAAGTCACTATATACATTTAATGCAACCCCAATATAATTACCCTTGTCTTTCTTCAAAGAAATTGAAAAACTGATTACCAACTTCATATGGAGAGGGAAGAAGCCCAGAATTAGCAGAGAACTCCTCAAGAAGAAGGACACAGTGAGAGGGCTTGCTTTACCTGACTTTAGCACATACTATACAGCCACAGTTGTCAAGACCGCATGGTATTGATACAATGACAAATACTCAGACCAATGGAAAAGAACTGAAAACCCAGAAACAAAATCATCGGCATACAGACAATTTACTTTGATAAGGGCCCAAAAAATATGCACTGGGAAGCAGATGCCCTTTTTAACAATTGGTGCTGGAAAAAAATGGATATTTACCTGCAGAAAAATGAAGGAAGACCCTATCTCACTCCATGCACAAGAATAAACTTAAGGTAGATCACAGACCTTGAAGTTAAACCCCAAACTATTAGGATCATCAATGAGAGAATTGGGACCAACTTGAGAATTTTGGCACAGGAAATACATAGGCTAATAGGGAAGGACACAAACACAGAGGAAGCACAAATTGACAAATGGGATATACTGAAGATAAAACTCCTGTGTACATCAAAATAATTCACCAAGAGAGTCCACGGTCTTGGAAAAATCTTTAGCAATGACACATCAGACAAAGGCCTTAATACTAAAATCTACAATTCTCTGCTAACTTCCAAAAAGAAAAAAAAAACACGAGTTGCCCACTGAGGAATTGGACAAAGGACCTGAAGAGAAGTTTCACAGGGGCAGAAACCCGAATGGTCAACAAACACATGAGAAAATATTCCTGATCTTTAGCCATAAGAGAAATGCAAATTAAAATAACAATGTGGTACCACCTAACACCCTCAGATAGCCCAATTCAAAAAAATCAGAAAGAAACAAGTGTTGGCGGGGCTGTGGGGAGACAGGAACTCTCATCCACTCCTGGTGGACATCTAAGTATGTACGACCACTATGGAAATCGATCTGGAGATATCTAAAAAAGATGGAAATCGAGTTACCATATGACCCAGCAATCCCCCTACTGGGCATATACCCAGAAGAGGCAAGAAACAAACCAAGGCCAGCCATATATGCTCCAGTGTTCATTGTGGCACCATTCACAATTGCAAGGAGTTGGAAACAACCCAAATTTCCATCAACTGACGATTGGATTAAAAAGCTGTGGTATATACATACAATGGACTACTACGCATTGCTAAAAAGCAGTGAAGAACATATGAAACACATAGTTACATAGGAAGAACTGGAGGAAATCATGCTAAGCAAAGTAAGCCAAGCACAAAAGGACAAGTGCAACATGAGTCTGTTGAGGTAAGCTTTAAAAAACAAAATTCAAAAGGGGCATAGGGGCAAAGCTACTGCATACAAACATTCCTGGTGTGATGACCAGGTAGCATGGCAGGGACAAGACCAAATACAGGGATACATATGGTGAATAATTAAAAAGGAGGTAGGGGAAGGAAAAAAAAAAGAAATGGGTAGCGGGGCCACAAGGCAGAACTAACCCACCCAAGGGGAGGGTATTTTTTCTATCTCCACAGGGAAAGAGGGTATTGTTTCTATCTCCACTCAACCCAGTGCTCCTAGATGTGAATGCAACATTCCAGGGTGGAGTAGGGAACCAGTGGAGAGGCCTGAGGAGCTGGCCCCAATCCCAACTACTACTTGGACACCTGCTCCTACCCCCAGAAAAATTTTATTTCATAGGACGGCATTGAATCTGCAGCTCTGGGAGAGGGACATATCTGATCAGAGTACACAGGAGAGGTGGAGGGGGATGAGGAGAGAGTGGATCACATCCTGGCCCACTAGCCCTGGAGGACGATGTTCCTGATTAGAGTAGCCAGTCCACAGAGTGGACCACATGGCCAGCCCCACTATAAGACATAACATCCCTCACTGACCCACAGTCCTACAGGGGACAACACTGGAGACACAGTGTGGAAATAGCACTCGATCTGATCCCGCCACACCGAGGCAAAACACTGAGGGGGTGCAACAGAACAGCAAGTGAATGGAGTGACAAGGTCCCCAGGGAATGCTGACAATGGACTTTGGGGCCAGGGCATGGTTCCAAAACAGAATGGACTGGAAAACACTCCTGAAGGCCAACAAACAGTCCTTGAACTAACTACAAGTTTTTCTTTCTTGTGTTTTGTTTTGTTTTTTAGCCATTGCTTTCTTAATGATGATGTTTTATTGTATATTGTTGCTTGGTTTTGCTCTGTCTTGTTTTTTGCATATTATTACCTCTGCAGGTCTGTCTAAATGAGATAGGCTAGGTGAACAATTTGGAGGAGAAAACAACGGGATCGACAATTCCCAAGGGACATGAGAGAGGGAGAGGTAGGGGAATGGTAGTGGTGTTAACAAACCCAGGGAGAAGGGAATAATAAGTGATCCAAATCGGTGGTGAGGAGGGTGTAGGAGGCCTGGTAGGGTGTGACCAAGGGTAATGTAATCGAGAGGAATTACTTAAACCCAAATGAAGACTGAGCATGAGATAGTGGGACAAGAGGAAAGTCAAAGGAAATAGAGGAAAGAGGTAGGAGGCAAAGGGCATTTATAGAGGTCTAAATAATGCCATGTACACATGCAAATATATTTTTATGAGAATGGGGAAATAGATCTGTGTGCATATATTTATAGATTTAGTATTAAGGTAGTAGAAGGACATTGGGCTTCCACTCAAGTACTCCCTCAATGCAAGAATACTTTGTTCTATTAAATTGGCATTCTATGATGCTCACCTTCCTGACACAACCGCTGAAGACAAAAAGGGTGAATAAGCAAATGTGCTGAAGAAAGTTGATGGTACCCGACTATCAAAAGATATAGTATCTGGGGCCTTAAAGCCTTGAAGGTAAACACGTGGCCATCTAGCTCAGAAGCAACAGAGCCCACATGGAAGAAGAACCACAGCCTGTGCAATCACAAGGTGTGGAAGGGATCAGGTATCAGGCATCATCAGAACAAAAAATCTTATCATGGTGAATGGGAGGGTGGTGTACATAGTGGAGACCCAAAGCCCATTTTTAGGCCACTGGACATCCTCTTACAGAGGGTCTAGGGGAGGAGACAAGCCAGTCAGCGTGTGATGTAACAACAATGAAACATACAACTTTTCTCTAGTTCCTAAATGCTTCCTCCTCCCCCACTATCATAATCCCAGTTCCACTTTATAAATCTGGATAGACTAGAGGATGTACACTGGTACAGATAGGAACTGGAAACAGGGAATTCAGGGCAGATGATCCCTTTATGACCAGTGGTGAGTGGTGATACTAGGAGGGCAAAGAGAGGGTGGGTTGAAAAGGGGTAACCGATTACAAGGATCTACATGTGACCTCCTCCCTGTGGGATGGAAAACAGAAAAGTGGGTAAAGGAAGATGTTGGACAGGGCAAGATATGAAAAAATAATAATTTATAAATTATCAAGGTTTCATGAAGGATGGGGGAGTGAGCTGGGAGGGGAAAAATGAGGAGCTGATGCCAGAGGCATAGATGGAGAGCAAATGTTTTCAGAAGATGAGGGCAATGAATGTACAAATGTGCTTTACACAACTGATGTATGTATGGATTGTGTAAGAGCTGTATGAGCCCCTAATAAAATGATTAGAAAGAAAGAAAGAGGAAGTTTAATTGGTGGAACTCAAATTCAAGGACAACATGGCATTGAAATAATCCAGAAAGACTGTTTTGTCTTCCAAAAGATTAGAAACACATTATTTAAAAGCTTGAAATATGTATAAATAAACCACCGCTGGTACATTAGCCAAAGTTTCTAAATGGAATGATCTGGGCACATATACTCAGCAAAATAAAACAGACAAAGAAGTAGTCCTTCTTTGGTTTCTAACTGTAAGGTCAGAAGTTCAAAACCACCATCCTCTGTGCAGGAGAAAGACTTTATCCTCTGATAAAGTCTTGGAAATTTACAGGGAAATTTCTACCTGTCCTGTAGGGTCATGATGAATCAGCAACAAGTTTGAGAGATATTTTAACAAAATTAAGTTTTTCTTGTTCATGAATTAGCTCATCATCTTCATAGAAATTCTAGCCAGCTCTTTAAGTTTCCACAAATACTTTTTCTTCCTCAAATTAGCATCTGATTTTCTCCTTTGTATTAAAATCCCCAAATAGGAAAATGGAAATAGGGCTCTTCAATTAGTCCCTTTCTAGATTATCCAAAACAAAATTGGAAATGCTTTGATTATATTTTAATACTTTTCATTGGCTTTATTTTATATTTCCTTAATATTTGAATCACCTTTTGCTATTAAATAAAAAATACACAAATGGATGTATGTTACACATACTGTCAATTTTCACTTTTTCAGAAGACAACTTTTCTGTACACTAAACTTTTTATCCATTTTTAGATTCCTTAAGAAATGATGTCCCACTTTTAAAGATACTAAAATATGCTGCAACACATTTAGAAACATATGTCTTGTCATTCTAAGTTGGGTCTTTTTTTCTTACTGTCTTCCACAAAGGAGAGAAACAAATTAAAAGGTTGATAAAATTGAATGGCTTCACTTTTCTGTGAATGAGAAGCCCAGTTTGGAACAGATACGGACATTAGTGATCATCTGAAGTCAAGGACAGGCAGGTCAGAGATGCCTCATCCAGGTTAGAAGCATTTGATCCAGAACATGATGACATTTTGTGTCCTTCCATATCCAAATAGTGTCAACTTGGCCTACCGTGTTGTTTCAAATGACAGGAAGCTCTCTTTCCTTTAGGAGCAAATGCATCTCCTCAGCTCTTAGTCATAGCTCTCCTTGGTTTGGAGTCTGATGAACTAAGACCTTTGAAGTCAGTGCACATAGGATGCGGTCATGGCCTGGATTGTGGCCAGGTTCCCCACTGCCTCAGAGAATGACCAGCTCTGCCTGGGTGGCTTAAAAAGCAGCTTCCTGAAGACTCCAGCAGAGGTTAACAGTTCTAAGAAGTGCTGCATCCAGTCGGGTTCTTCAGTGCCATCGCTAGCCTCTAGTCTAAGAAAAGTCAGCCTTTGAAATCCTTGTCCACTAACAGGCAATCAAAAGGTCCTTTTGCATCTCACCTCAGTCATTTCACAAGAAACTAACCAAAAAATGACCACTTTCACTTCATAGAACTTGCATCTTTTCTGTCTCTCACTAGATACTTTAGAAAGCTTTTGCAAAAATGCATTTAATCGATCCCAAAGGTCATAGCAACAAAGATTTCCACTCCATTGCTATATGCGTGCTCGGTCAGACTTTAAAACACACATGCTCAATCGTGTGTGTGTGTGTGTGTGTGTTTTCACATCAACTGTATAGCAGTGAGTGACAATTACTAGTGTTCAAGATCACAGATGAAAGAGGACAGATCGTTCCTCTGTGTGCATTAGGCTGTCTAGAAATAGAGTTCCCATGTTTTCTGAATGCAAAATCAGTTCTGTTTTCTGAAAAATCTGAATGGCCTCGGGGGGGGGGGAATGGGATAGAATATTCAAAATCAGGCATGTTATGGACAATCTGGGACATGTAATTTCTGTCCCTACAAGGCATGGACTCAAATTCAAATTTAGTGGAAGCTAAATGGCTTCTTGCATGTGTTTAAGTGTTCCCAGCCTGCGCACTGCGTTATTGCTTATTCTCCTTTACATCAGTCTCTGCATGATGTTAAGAGTATATAATAAAAGTCAGCTTCCAGAGGTGCCACATTTCCTTAGCCAACCATGAATAAGGAGGAAACACAATGCATGCTTTCTAATCAAATTTAATGAGCAGGTTAATGAAAAATACATGCCAAGTTCACATAAGTAATGATCTTGCTTCTAGCTTTTAAGTCACCAGGGATGGTTTGACAAGCACATAGCTTAGGGTATCAAGTGATATGAATCTAGTTAATTTGATGGTCTTCTTTTCTTGGGAACTTATGCAAAAAGAATTTTTCATTTCAAATATGGGGCAGGTTTTCAAAAATCCATTGATATTACAAGGGTGAGAAAGGCACATTGCACGATACAGAATTCTTAGCTCATCAGACTGATGTAGACGCTAAAACAGTGATTCTATGAAGTTTCCCCATGCTGATTATTTCACCAGGCGGAATGGACTGCCTTCATTTCGGCCAATTAAGAACAGCATTGACACTAATAATAATGCATTCTGGGTGCTTTGACCACATAAGCACCATTAAGTTGGCTTAGAATCTAACCACTGCACCATAAATTAGTTGTAAAGCCATGGATAAGTTACTTAGCCTCTTTCATGGGTAAGTTGCCAGTCTCAGTGCTTTAAGTCGGGGGATCCTAATCATGAATCTAGCTCACAGGGTTGGTTTCCATGATGCATAAAAAGCACCTAGAACACATTATTGCCAAAGTTGTTCTGAATTGGCCCAAATTAAGGGAGGGATGGAGTCCAGTCTACTAATCAGGTGGTAGCCTGGTGACGCCTCCTTGGGTATTTGGCCTTTTTCTAAGAGGGACGGTGAGAAGTGCTCCATCTTGCCACTTGCCCCCCTTGCTTGCTAGGACTGTGTTCTGCTGCCAGGGGCATTCTTTTGGTGGGCTTCTGACACAGGGAGCCAACCTAGTTGCTGTTCAACCCCAGCCATGTTCCCCCTGACCTAGGTTCTATAAGATGCTGTATCCATTAACCTGTGATCTCCCTACCTCCTGATTCACCTTTCTACATCATTGACAGCAGCCATGTGAGTCTGAACAGGGCACTGGCTAGCATCCGATCTATGGATTTAAGTTGGACTGGTTGGGGATGACTTCTTGAAATAGAATTACTTCTTTCATGTGTGTGTGTGTGTGTGTGTGTGACTGTTTTTTAATTTCTCTGGACAGCCCTGAATAACACGTATGGTATAACCAAGATTTGGAGTTGAGTAGCTGACAAAAGTCCTTTGAATCGCTTTGGTTCTTGGGCAACTATCTATTAAGCAACTCACATCAAGACTGGATACAATTACAACTTCTCCTTCTTGTCAAAGTCTTGATTCACTCTATGTTAAGCACAATGCTTTCTTTTCCATTTACACACTGGATCCACAGAAGTTATTCAATAAATGTTAGCAGGATAAATTCGTTGTATGTTGCTATAAGATATTGTGGATTCAGAAGGGAAAAATAGCCAAACAAAAACAAAATGTGTGCATGGATCAGAAGAATTCCCTAATCCAAGTTTTTTTCAAACCATTTCTGAAGAATCTGCAAATTTTTAAAGAACATTTTATTGTTGATATTAGTTGCTATCATATCATCTCTGACTTCTGTTACTTTATATATAATGGAATAAAACATTGCTTTGTCTTTGTGATTATTGGTATGTTTGAATTCATTGTTGAAGCTATTTGAGTCCATTAAGCAAACCTGTTTTTGTCCCTGGGATGAGATTATAGAAAACTTGCTGACAAGTTCCAGTCTCACAAAATGGGCAGGACAGGATCCATCTGAATGAGGACTGGCAGAGTATCTTCAGAGATCTCTAAGGCCAAGAGAAAGATCAAACATTTCCCATTGTCACTAACTTTCCACACAACAGATGTGGTGTGGGGACATGACAAAATGTTCTTAGCCATAGTAATTTTATAAGGCTAAACCCTTGTCTAAGGAGGTACCCCAACAATATAATGATATAATGGTGCTAGTTACACTTGTTTTCCAACCAAAATCATAGGTACAGCAGATGAATTAATAGATGTATTTATTGTCAGCCTCTCTAGAGGCAGCAAATACATTTTAATTTTCTAAACAAACTTCCTCCCAAGATTCACATATGATTTTGCACTTCAGTAGTAATTTTTTTCCCAGGAAACCTGGGACTCATATTCTGCTCATCAATTTTTCTGGGTAAAAGAACTTATCACCTTGTGAACAATAATGGACAAGAAAGGCCTTTCATCAGGTTACATAAATAACCATTGACCTTGAGCTACAGACTCTCTTTAGTCTGATGAACAGAGTCTCCTTCTTTTAGAGATAGAAAATTAACCTTCAATTCAGTTTTCCACCAGAGCTTAGGTGAAGTTCCTGCTTCAAGGACATCTTAAAAAGTTGGTATTAGGAACTCTGAGAAGTTATGTTTCCACACGGAATGAGGAAAAAATGGCTTCCTATGGTTATTTCATTAACAAAGTTTCTTTTCATCTAACAAGAAGATCCAACCGGCATGTCAATGGGTTCTTGGAGCATTCTAAAATAAGTTTTGCTGCCTAGTCCAATTATCTTGTGACTGTAAAGAAATCTGTTTCCCAGCAGACAATAATTAGAAATAACTCATAAGGGATCCATACTTCTTGAGCAGAAAATAATTACAGCTGGCTTGGTATTTAAAGGTCTAGTATAACAGCTAAATAAAGACAGTCTGTAAAACTCACAATATTTGTTCATCATATTTTACTGTATATGGACAAATGTAAATCTACCTTTATTATTAATCCTAATTGCTAGTACTACATACTAAATATTAATCCATGTCATCAGTGCCATAACACTAGGAAGTAGTTGATAGTATTATCATCTTCATGTAGCAGGTGGGGAGACTGAAACAGAGTGATTAAAAACCTTGACCTTGTTCACACAGCTATTAACTTTCCAAGTCAAGCTTTGAACCTAAAAATTTAGGTGAAGGGAATGTGCTTTTATCTATTATGCTCCATTGCTTGTGTTAACTAAGGAAAAAAAAAACAAGATCTAAAAATGGTAGAAGCCTAACAACATAAATAGTAACTTTTATTTGGCACTAGTGTATACATGTGTCTGTTTTAATCACGTTATAGACATTATGGTGTTTCAGCCTATCTGAAATCCTATTAAGTTCCAATTTACAAGTGGAAAATTTGAAGCACATAAAATATAAGTGATTTATGTTAATTGGGTGGTGTAAGGGGTTCAAATCCAGGTAATTCCAAACATCCAAAACTCTTTTTTAATTCATGTTTGCCTATGTTGAAGTGATGCTTTGAAAAGTTGATCCCATCTACTGGATTTGATTTGGTGTCAACTTGGCTGTTCTGGGAAGATGATATGGGTGGAGCACAACCTCTCAGGTCACAACCTGATGACATCTCCGTGGTGGTGTGGCCTACTTGATATCCATAAAAGAAACACTGTGGAGAAATCTTCCCCTCTCTTCCTCTTCTTGCTGTCTTGGATGCTGCATCTAATTAATTGGGATTTGAGATGGGTGGCCCAACATGTGACCTGCCAACTCTGGGAGCTGTTGGTGGCTTGCTATGTTGCCTGCCTTGGATCTACTTGACCCTGCCTCCACAAGTCTGTGGTCTTCCTGCCTCCTTTTCATTTTCCTTTGCCATTGGCCTAGCAGCTGAGTTGGGAAGGGTCTTCTAGCTTAGCATCTGATTCGTGGACTATAGTTGGACTGGGCTTGCACACTCGGGTTTGTGAGATGATTTCTTGATATAAAATTCTTTATTACACATATATGTCACTGGTTTTGTTCCTCTAGCTGGAAAGATAGAAGACGAAATCTGAAGGTACTCGCTCTCCCTGAAGATTAAATTCAGGTCTAGTCAATTCCTTTATTTTGACTCATTTAGAGCAGCCAGGACACGTTCTATCCATGGGCTTCCCTTTAACTTCTGGGGTAAGTTTAGGCTATGAATTAACATGCTGTAAATGGAAAACACTAAAATAAAATGATAATAAAAGACAATTTAACATGCATATCCTGTCATTATCAATTAATCTTAGTTTTAAAAATTACCTGGTTCTCACGGTCTTATATGTCAGAAAATAAAATTAGAATGATTAGAACTATTTATTTTAATTGATCTTTGTATTAAGGGTATCATCCCTATTTTGTGTAGGAGAAAACAACCCAAAAGGTAAGGGAACTGTTTGAAATCATATTGCTGATGAGGCACAGAATAAGAATTCACAATGATATTCGTGAGGACTCCACCACCACATTCAAGGCTCTCTCTGAGAGCTACAAAGCAAAGTGAGTTGGCAAATCACCACGATGTAAAAAGCCTCAAAAATATAAAACTAAGGGTCAACTGATATGATTTAAGGTCAAGTCAAACTCAATACCGTTTGAGACTTTCGATTAGAGTAGTGATGGGTGATTGTTTTACAAATGCTGGCCTACCCATTCTATTTAAGAAAAATCAGAATGTTCAAAATAAAATCTTTAAAATAGGCAGCTTATCAGGGAAACTCGACTATACAGAATGAGTTCATTTCCTGATGGTCCTGGGTCATGAAATATTACTACTAGAAGTTATTTCCATAAAAATATCCTAGTGTTACTTTGGAGAGGAATTTAATGGACTGTCCTTTTCTTTTCTTTTTTAGGTGACAAGGTTAAATTTGAGGCTTAATCAATGGTCCAGTCATCCAAAATGCTACATCCTGCGTTTTACTCCTGTACCCATTCATGGAGTTTATGAGGTGTGTCAGACCTTTAGAGTGGATGACTCAGTTGAGTGGTTCATCAGAGAGAAGTGTGGATTGTACTGCCCCCCTCCTCTTGTAAGTTTAGTGAAATATAATGGTCATTATTTAAAGTTAAAAATCAAGTTCCATCTAAACTGCCTAAATAATATTTATTTTTTCTTACCCCCCTCCAAGAATTTATGAAAGCACCTAAATGTGTTTGCTATAGATTTTCATTAGTATATTAAAAGAAAATGTGAAAACATTTTTCTAGAATGTTGATAAATTAGAGCCCTGCAGTTCTCATTCAACCCAAGCTCAAAATAATAGAAGGTAAATTGCAATGCTCTCTGATTTTCATTCTAGTTTAGAACGGCAGCTTGTTTTGCCTCATGTCTGCAAACCTGGTGGTATAATTTCAAATGCATCCAGATAATTAGACCATCTTTGTGTTTAAATCTCTCATACCCCTTTCATTACTCGTGATGTTTTTTTCAGAAACAGTTGGGATTTTCTATCAATGAAAACAGATTTTGTTTTATTATCATTCAAATGGTTTTCATCCCGGCATGCCAGTAGGATGAGCTGCAAATCATTTAAAAGACCTGCACAAGCTGGACGTATTGACACAGAAATAAAAGCAGAGCCTTTTGCTTGCAGATATTAAAGTAAAGTATTAAATATTAAAGTTGATTTACTGACAGACTTAGCATGGGAGACAGCTGAAATAGCCATAAGAGTGTAGGTAAATTGGATTACAGTGTATGTGGTTTGAGCTGACTGACGTAGAAATATTTTTACTTCATGACAATCAAGCAAAAATAAACCTTGACATTAATTGTCTGAATAGTCAGTAAACCAATGACGTAGCCACTTACAAAAATTAACAAAAAGTGTGGTGTTAGAGTTCATTCAGACTCAAAGCTACCCTGCAAGCTCGAGTAGAACAGCCCATAAGCTTTCTGCGGCTGTGATCTTGACAGAGGGCATTGCCATATGCCTCCCCCCCCACACCTGAGGGTGGTTGGTGGGCTGGACCCACTGACTGTTTGGCTAGCATCTGAGCACATTAACGACTGCACTAGGGTTCCTTTCTTACTGAAATAGTAGGAACCAATCCTCTATGGATACAGAAATATGATTGCGTCTTTCTATTTAGAAGTGGGAAATAGTAACCTTCCTCCAGAACAAAGATTAGAGGTATCTGTCGCATATGACTTTGGAGGTTCATCATTTAAACAATTGAAGAAATAACAGGTCCCTAGGCAAAGTTTGAATTACTGCAGAAATCTCCTTCTAATTCTTTAGCAAGGGGCTCTCCTAAGTCAATTGTATGAGTTTTCTAAGGCTATCATAACAAAATACCAAAGAGTAGGTGGCTTATAAGAGCAGAAACATCACAGTTCTGTAGGCTAAAAGTCCAAATCAGGATCTAGCCATGTTGGCTGTATTTATAATTGGCATATAATTCATATATCAGAAAATCCAATAGCTCAGTCATATTTGTTATGTCATTACCATCATGATCAATATTCAAATATTGTCTTCTTTCTCATAATCATTACTGTTAGACCCACATTTCTCCTCAACCTCTGCTGCCATGTCCCTAGGTAATTACTAATCTAGTTGTTCACTTTACAAATTCACCTGTGCTGGAGTTCATATACAGAAAAAACATACTAAACAAGACCAAAAGACAAAATATAACCCAACAACAATGACAAAGTAAAAGGGAGCAACCTCAATTGAAAAGAAAGCTGAGGATATAAAAAAGTGGAAGCAATTTAAGATAGGTCAAAAGAAGTTTAAATGAGAATGTGTTACATATGAACATAATTGGAACTGCCATAATGGACCTTACCATGCTATCTCATAGCAAGGCTAGTCCCATCACTGGACAATGGTCAGAGGCTTAAGTCATATGGGGACCCTGAATATGAGTTTTGGGCTTCTGCTATCATCCACAGCCCTTTGCAAATGGTGTTTTCAGAATTTAAACTGCCATACCCTTCCCTCCTCTGGATTTTATTATTAATAATCCTTGAATCATTCATACATCTTGGCATGTTTCTTTCGTATGGACTTAGTGTATGCCTTCTCAGATAACTCCTTGTTTTGACAGGTCTTTAAGACCCCAGGCACCATTTAATGGGCAGCCTCTGATTTCTTCCCCATACTTTGCTATAGCACTCATATCTTCCGTGGTATTTCCAGGAGGGTGAGTATTAAGTAGGGCCATGTCAAAAGAGCCAATTGTTCTTAGATCAGCGTGAAGATTGAGTGTGAGCCCAAAGTCCATTCATATATCTATGGTTAATATATGTCCCTGGTTCATTTTAGAGACATCATTATAATTTTATTGGAGAACAGCTATACGATCATACTATCAATAGTATCAGTAGTTTAGTAAGTACCAGTTGAACAAAGTTGAGAAAATGAAACTATAAGTGTATCAATTGGCTTTTTAGGGCATAATACATGAATTGTTGACTTAAACAAATTTAAAACTTAAGTGACTGGACACTGTTTACACAGACAGTGAGGCGTGGGGATAGGACCAAACTCAACAATTCTCGCTCACATAGGCAAAACCAAATCCAGAAGACTAATACCTGTCATAAAAAAGCAAAGAGGGCATGAAAATAGTAAATTTATGGTTGTCCCAGGCCACCATACATTGGGTACTCTCAAAGGAAGAGATGGAAACCAAAGTTCAATGGCCCCCAATTCCATACCTGTGGGATAGCTGTCGTCTGCTTCTTCGTACACTGGGGTGTTTCCATCTGAAGTCCAAGGGAATATTTCAGTTCCTTAAATCTGCGACAGGTGAGTTTAAGGTATAGTCACTTACAGGGGTTTCTAAATAGAATCCTTTTGGGGTGGCCTCTGAAGGTTTTGTGTACCCTGAAAGGACAGAGTCTAATGTTCCAGTTCTCTACAGCCTAGGGCTTGGGGCACACAGGTCTGGATAGAAACTAGGTAAAAAATGTCCAATTAGGAACAGATATTGGGCAATTTTTGCCCTTGGGGTCTAAATGAGAAATGGTAGCAGTCTTCTCAATGGCATGCTGCCCCACCTGGCTTATCCACAAGTTGGTTCTTTCAGAGAATTCTGAGGGGAAAACTTCTCCATCCCAGTATCTTATCTTCTGGGAGCGCCAGCATTTTTTGCACTGTAACTGGGGTGCCACGTGGTACTCTTCCTTTTTTGGGTGTGCGTGTGTTTTCTTTTCTTTGATAAAGACATCAATCATATGGGATTAGAACTCACATGAAAAAAATACAAGGATCCACATGTGACCCCTCCCTGGGAGAGGGACAGCAGAGAAGGGGGGGAAGGGAGACTCCAGATAGGGAAGATATGACAAAATAACGATGTATAAATTACCAAGGGCACGTGAGGGAGGGGGGAGGGGGAGGGAGGGAAAAAAAAAGAGGACCTGATGCAAAGGGCTTAAGTAGAGAGCAAAAGCTTTGAGAATGATTGGGGCAGGGAATGTATGGATGTGCTTTATACAATTGATGTATGTATATGTATGGATTGTGATAAGAGTTGTATGAGTCCCTAATAAAATGTAAAAAAAGAAAAGAGGAGAAAAAATGATTAGGGCAAAGAATGTACAGATGTGCTTTATACAATTGATGTATGTATATGTATGAACTGTGATAAGAGTTGTATGAGCCCCTAATAAATTGTTAAAAAGAAAAAAATAATCTGGGGCCTCATCTGAGCTCCTCTGGCTGCACAAGGGAAAAGGAGACACAATTCTACACCAGCCCCGGGCTGATTGCTACAAGGCAGGGGCCAGACTGGCCTATAACCTCCATCCTTTAGCCTCTTCTGACACCAAACATAATCCAGAAAACCCTATGGAAAAATTCCACTCTGCAGCACCCAGCAACAGAAACAACTGAAAGGAATCTGAGAAATATAATATTTAGGTCAAAAGCCATTGCCTTAGTTCAGTGGTTCTCAAACTTTCTAATCCTGCGACCCTTTCATACAGCTCCTCAGGTTGTGGTGACCCCCAACCATACAATTAGTTTCATTGCAACTTCATCACTGTCATTTTGCTACTGTTAGGATTCGTAATGTAAATATCTCATATGCACAATGTATTTTCATTGTTACAAACTGAACATAATTAAAGTACAGTGATTAATCACTAAAACAATGTGTAATTATAATTTGTAAAATATTTATAACTATAAATAAGTGAAATTTTGCTGTGTAGCATGGGTAATAGTCTTCAAACCCGATACTCGTACATGGGCATATCTGCATGTGGGCTGACCACCTGGAGACCTGGAGATGGACAGAGGAGCACTGTCTTAGTTCCTAAGACCATCGGAAACATGTGTTTTACGAACGTCTTATGCAACCCCTGTGAAAGGGTCATTTAACCCCCAAAGGGATTGCAACCCATAGGTTGAGAATCACTTGCCTTATTTTGTTATGGATTGATTGAAAAAGTTACAAGGGTCTCCAAAAAGTTAATTCGATTCCATTTTTCCATGAGCTTATTGAAACTTCCTTTGAACTACCAAGGGGTACACCAATGAAGTAAAATATATTTTTCTTTTCTTTTCAGATGCTGTCAGTGAAATTAATAAGCTCAGAGCAGAGCGGCGTAGATTCTAAACTTATTCCTTTATGAATCACATACACAAAGGAGACATGGCATGTGAAATGACATATCTATGAGCCACGCAATGCCCCAGCTGCCACTAGAAGCTTCCTGGTGGCAAGAAGACGGGTTAGTTCTCACAAAGCCTTCATAACTAGTCTACTAAGATGAACTTCCAAGTCTAGAATTGTGGGGAAATGGTTTCCTGTTCTTTCAAGTCATCTACTTTGTAGTTTTTTGTTAAGAGTTCACCTAGGAAAGAAAACACCAGTTAAAACTTAAATTGGGACACCAGAGGGGGAAGCTAGTTATTGGGAAGCAGCTACTAAGTTGCTATAGGTCTTACTTGGATGCGATCTTTATAGAAATATTTTCTTTGACCATTCCATCTTAATAAGACTCATAAAACATTTAAAAAACTTCCCCTGAATGTTGCTGACTTCCTTTACAGTATTTATCATAATTTATGAGGGTTTGATGCTTTATTTTTATTCCCATATTCTTCTTTGACCTTGCTCTATGACTCACTGCCGTAAAATCAGTTCTGACTCATAGCAACCGAGGTTTTCAGAGACCATAAATTGTTATGGGCACGGATAACCGGATATTGCTCTGCAGTGTAACTGGTAAATACGAGCCACCCACCTTTTGATTCCAGGCCAATGCTGAGCCCATATCACCACCAGGTCTCTGAAACGTGGCCCTTGTATTTGTTTTGGTTTTCATTATATAATTTGTGCCTGTCTGTCTGTCATATTTGACACAGGAAAGGCACTTAATAAGGATCATTGAATGAATGAATAAAAATTCAAATGAGTCCTCAGCAAATAATATCTTAATTCAGCCAAATTTATTAGTAAACCATGTGAGCAAATCTTAGGCAGCAACAACATTAACTTTTCAAGGATGAGTCAGTGTCCTTCCTTGCCTTTAGTATAATTGAAGACAAGCCATCTCCTCTTCTTCAGTAGGGAATAGTAAAGTTCAATTCCGCATCTGTCCAAGGATGGTTTCTATGAGGCAGAGGTTAGAAATGCCTCCATTTTCCATCCTTTTAAACAAATCATATTCTGACACCACCTATCCTTTCCATGATATTCTACCTCTTTTCCAGGTTCAATAATCCATTGCAGTGATCATCAAGAACCCACAAACAGTACTTGTGATTATGGGGGTTTATCGGGGAAGTTAACAGTTCACAAAAGGAAACCAGAAAATATTAAAAATCCAGTTCTTCTGTCTATAGTCTTGACTCTTCTCAACCATACCAGTAGGAACATATCTCTTCGGTCCTCAGCCACTCACCTATGTGGTCCCTTGGCCTCTTTAACACTAGACCAAGTGTTACAAAGCACTGATATATTCCCCAAAGGCACCTCACTCTGCAAGCCAGCCTCCTGTCTCAGAGTACTCCATTTTATTCAGTCTGTGGTAGGTAAACCTACCACTCCCTCTCATGATCTTGGTGCTTTGATCTCCTGTGTCTTGGCTGCCATGACCACTTACCACAGGGATCTCACACTTTCTTCTCTGCTGGCTCTTCTTTCCTGATGGTCTTGGGATTCTTTCTTGTGCTTCTGATATGGCTCACTTTATACCCAGTAGAATGTCAAACCTGACCAATCCTCACATTAGAATATATTATTCCTAATTTGTATGCTCCCACCCAGTAATTTTATTGGAGTTACAAAGACGGAATATAAGACCCATGTTAGTTAGTTCCATTTCACTGAAGCAGATAAACTGCCTACAAAATGATGTCTACTTACAAAGTCTATTTATTAGGTCAGGAGAAGGAGTAAAGAAAAAAATAAATAAACTAGAATAGAGCATGAATAAAAATATATTTCAGATCACATTGCTACTTGTAACAATAGGTTTTATTTCAATTATATGTCTCTATCCTTAAATGTCTAAATATGTGTACATTGAGGCACACAGCAAAATGTAAGTCTATTATGAATGGGGTAAAAAAATGGTTTGAAAGGCACTGCCAGATGCACTAAAAGAGAGGGCAGATATGGGGGGAAACAGATCCTTATAGAGCTAAATGTGATCTGCCTCGCAGGCTAACAAAATGACATCAAATGGTTACTCATCTCTTCTGAAATTCCATGATTTTCAGTTGCATCTTCCCAGCAATACACTATCAAAGTGTATCTCAGAGATATGAGAAGACTGTGTGTTTCAAAGCATTGTTTCATCTTATCAATCACAGTGTTCTATTATCTTCAAGTATGGAACTTCAAAAATAACTTTGGATTAAGTTCAACTCAAGAACATCTTTTTAGCTTTGAAATACAGATATATCTAAGGGACTTGTGTATTTGTTCTGGTGTTTGGACCTTGATAATTGATCAGTGGATTTATCTAATATGTCTGCCTGTGAGGATTCCATATTTATATAAAACAAAGAATAGTTGTTGTCTTTGGACATTTTTCCTAAATGCAATTTCTCCTGTTTGACTTCCTGTATTTCTAGCTGATACCCCACACCCTCAATTTCATTTTTAGTACAAGAAAATAAAAACAGCCTTCATCTATTGACTGTACTCAGATTTTCATCTTTTATTTTACTCCCATTTAAAAATTAATGCAGTATTTCCTTTCTTGCTCTATCATTTTCATATGAGACTCACCAATTTCCAAGCATTGTATAAACATATGGTAAATGGTCAATATCAGGACTGGAGGTAAGCATGATAATTCTGTAACTATATTGTTTATTGAGGAGGAACCTGCTCCACAGTACACACAAGCATCTTTTAAGCCAATTATGAATTATGTTTGCCATATGAATAACGTAAAAACTAAAAATGAACATAGCAAAGACTTCTTTGCTCAAAATAAGTTTTGTTGAAAGTTCCGCTGAATAAGAATGAGCTCTTTGTAGTAACTGGCTAACTGGAATCATGAAATACCCATCAAGAGTCCTTTTAATGTATCTCAGTTTTCTCACGTGTTCACTTGCTCTCATACTTTTAAGAACACTTTCATATATAAAGTATGCAGGAATAGATTGATTTCGTGGAGGAATATCAACTAATTAACAGTGACATTTTGAATGAAACTATCCTTATTCACAAATGACATGATCCCAAATATTGTACATGAAAGTTATTGAAACTAATAAAAGAATCCAGCAAAAGGCATGGTAGAGGATCAACAGACAGTTATGAGTTAGATTTCTCTCTCTAACAAAGAGAACTTTTCTGAAAAGGAAATCAGGAAAATAATACTATTTACAATAGCTTCCCAAAGATAAAATACTTAGGAATAAATTTAATCAGGGATGTTAAAGACTTATAAAAGGAAATCTATAAAACAGTACTGTAAGAATTCAAATGAGATGTACATAAAAAGTAAAACATATCGAAGACATGGATAGGAAGACTTTACATACTGAAAATTCCAATACTACCCAGGTATTCTAAATATAGACTCCCAATCCAAATTCTAACAACATTTTTTAATGAGATGGAAAACTAACCACTATTGATTTGGACTAGAAATAGGCCCCAAAGAGTAAAGAATTACTGAAAATTAAAGTAGGAGGCCTCATTCTTCCAGACTTTAGACTCTACCATACAGGTACAATAGTTCTTTAAAAATCAGCTTGTTATTGGTAAAATGACAGATATATGGAACAGAATTGAGAACACAAAGTAAACTCATCCACCTATGAACAGTTAATCATCCAAAAAGGGATAACGTCCACTAAATGGAGAATATTGTCTTTAACAAGTGGTGGTGAGAAAATGGATTTCTCCAAAAGAGCAAAAAGAGAATCTACTGATTGGTTAAAAAGACATTTAGCTACAACATATTTGACAAGGGACTATGATCTAAAATTTATAGAAAGTTTCAATACCCTAATAACAAAACGATAAACAATCAAATAAAATATAAACAAAGGACGCTTCACTACAGAAGATAATCGGGCAGTCAAAAAATACATGTAGAAAAGCTATCAATCATTAGCCATTAGAGAAATGAAAATGAAACCTACAAGATACCATACATATATGTATGTATATGCATATGTATATGTGTTTTATATATATACTGCTGTATATATAACATATAATATAAATGGAATATATATATATATAGCTGATGGGAATATAAAATGGGAAAACCACTCACTGTGGAAAATGGTATAATGCTTCCTTAGAGAGCTAGAAATCTAAACACAATATGATCTAGGACTCCCACTCCTAGGCATATAAACTAGAGAAATAAGAACTGTGGCATGAATAGAAGATGCACACCCATGTTAGTTGCAGTTATTCACAATAGCAAAAAGATGAAAAAATTTAATTTCCCATAAAAACGAAAGGATAAACAAATTATGGTACATACACACAATGGAATACTATATCACATTAAAGAATAAAAATTAATATGTGAACTATCTCACAATATACGTAAACTGGACATAAAAAGACAAATATTATACAAGGGAACTTAAAAAATTTCACAGAAATATTTCATAATCTTTCAATTACAATTTTCCATGAATTTTTTGAAGTTACCCCCCTCATAGGTAATCACTGTTATAAAAAGTTAAGAAAAGTCATTACACAGAAATAAACATATTTTGATAGTTACCAGGAAGTAAAACAGAAGGAAAATCATTAACTAGATGGAAGACACTAGTTAACTTGGGTGAAAGGAAAGATATTATAAAAAATGGGGCATCGAATCAGCATGAGCAAGGCTAAATAAATAGCTAAATAAATAACTGATCAACAAAAGTAAAAGGCAAGGATGGTAAATATAACCACATACCCCCAGCAACAGTCACAGCAAGGACTGATTTATGAGTAGACCCATAGGTAGATATGCAAACTCAACAGCTGTGTGATGGTCCATGGAAATAAAGCCAAATGCATCTAAAGCAGCAGAGGTTGCCTGATTCACAACAGTCGAAAAATTACATTTATGGAGTAGCAACAAAAATAATTTTATGGTCGAGGGGTCACCCCAACAAGAGAAACTATATTAAAGGGTTGTAGCATTTGATTAGGAAGGTTGAGAACCACTGATTGATAGATTATACAATAGATATTTCTATGTCCTACTTGTATACAAAAGAACATACAAGGGGCACACTCAGGAAAAGCCTTAACCAAACACTTTGTATGTCAGACTTATTGAGCTTGAAGGCTATGGACTATAGTCTAAGGGACATCTTAATCAAATGACATAACATTTCAAAAGATCATGTTCTAGATGGGCTTTGGTGACTAGTGACTGGGATTTTAAAAGCTTGCTAGCCATCATCTAAGATGAAGCTATTAGTCTCTTCCTTGACTGAACACAGAAGAATAAAGAGAGCCAGACTCAAGAAAACAAATAGTCCAAAGGATTAGTGGACCATATGAGTCACAACATCCACTAGCCTGCAACCAAAAGAACAAGATGCTGCCCTAACATAATGTTGCTTTGACTGGGATCACAATAGATGGTCTCACACAAGAATGGTAGAATAATATTCAAATTCATCAAAAAGCCCAAACTCACTGGTTGGAGAGACACCAGTGGAACTCCTGAGACTATTGCTCTGGTACACCATTCAAATAGGGACTGGACCTATGCCTCACAATTAAATAGTAAATGGACCTATAAATTGAGCAATGATAATACACCTGATGAATGTGCTCTCAGAACACTCGACTACACAGGACCAAAACAGCATTTGCCCTAAGGAAACATTCAGAAAGCAGGAAGACACAGAAAGCTGGCTAAAAGGAAATAAGGGATTCAGTGTGAGAGTGGAGAAAGTGCTGACACATTGAGGGAATTATGATCAAATTTACAAAACAATCTATTATTTGTTGAAAGTCAAACTAATTTTTGGTAAGCTTTCACCTACAGTACAATAATATATATTTAAACAAAAAATATAAGGCCTATTTTAAAACTATTATTATTTATTAATACCCTCTTTTATAGGTCAGAAGACTCAGGTTAGAAACATTAAGAAATTTGCCTACTGTTACACAGATTGAATGGGTGAGAGGAAATTATAACCCTGTACTCTGGGTATGCTGTTTCCGAAATTGAGCCTTGATCCACTAAACTTGATTCTCATAGTCTTTTCCACAGATGACTCAGTGAGGATCATTTTCCTGTGTTTGGTCCTGATACTGCTTCCAGGATAAGATTTCTAGTGTTCTGCTTGGCCTGGGAGTGCAATAGTGAGTACCCCATTCCTTGTGTCCTCAAGATGCTATGTGATCATCACCATTGATTACACTTGACACTATCCATCAGGAAAGGGTGGAATGCAAATCAGATACATCAATCTACCTAAGGCAGTAAGCATCATTTCGGTGCTAAGTATTGTGCAACCACGAGGTACCTGATAATGCAGAAAAGACTGTACTTGACCTCAAGAAGCTCAATCTAGCAGGGGAAGTAATCCAAAAGTTATAGAAAAGATAGATAAATAGAGTAACCAACTATGCACAGCATACAAAGAAAATAGAAACAAGAAGTTATTAATACTACTTTAAGTTTAGAGAAGATTTACCAGAGAAAAATATTTAGCCTAGGATTTAACACTTGAATAGATATTCATAAATAGGGAAGAATATTCTAGGTAGAGCAAGCAGTGCCTGCAAATGAAGAGAAATGTGGTGATAGCATGATTTCATTTGGTGTAATGTTCTCACATTGACAACTCAGAAAGGGCCAAATGCATAATAGGCCTTTAATGACTATATTTGTCAATTGAATGAATGTTAGAGGTGGGCGTGTTGAAAATTAAGGCTGGAAAAACAAACGGAAACTGGATTACCTTTAGCGATCTCTAAAATCCAATTATTCCTTTTATCTTTCTTATCCCGGGGTCTTATGTGTAACAGAAAAAGAATGACAGAAGCAGCATTAACCACCATAAAAGTTAACTTCTCTTGTGCCTGCCACTGTTGAAGAGACTTGACATACATAATTTTGTCAGCTCCTTAGCAAGCTGCTGTGGGAAGGGCGATCAACTATCTCATGTTCACTATCTGCAGTGATGAGAGAAAAAATTAGGCAGGTTTGATTTCAGAAATGGAAATAATTTTTTGTAGTCAGTTTTAATTTAAAAATGATTTTTATTGAAAAGTATACACACAGGAGAAAATGGAAGACATATATGTGGAGAGAGTTGTACATTTTAAGCATTCTAAGGCCAATATTCATACATGGATATTTTCAGCACTGTCAATGCCTCTGCTACTTCTTTTCTGATCATTATTCCTACTGTCCTTTCTACTGGTAACTAATTCTAACACTTTTGTTGTGATATACCTCACTTTTTAATATAGATTATTTTAGTCCTTTAATTGCTTTAACTACAAAGTTTTATGGCTTCCCAGTTAAACTTGCATCTACAGTTTGTCAGATAAATCCACTACTTTAGATATCACATGTTTTATACTAATGCATTTCTTTCTAGATTTTCACACTATAATTGTTGTTGATTGATATAAATGCAATTGATTTATATCCATTTGGTTTCTCTTGGTAATTATAAGCATATTTTCCTCTGCTTTGTTGAACATTGTTACAATAACTACTTTTAAACCTTAAAATTAATCAAACATGCAATCAAGATGCATAGATAATAACTGGTGATTGGGATGCAAAAGTTTCAAAAATGTAAAGGATGTTATTTGGAAAATATGACTTTGGCTATAGCAATGGTGAAGGAGATTGCATGATGGAATTGTGTGATGACTTATTCATTGCAACACCTATATTTCAACAACGTAAATGGCACCTATACCCTTGGGACTTGCCAGATAAAAATATTTAAAAATCAAATTACTCAATCTTTGTATAGTGTCATAAGCCAAAACAAAGCCAGAGAACAGACCATTATTCACCCATCATTATTCATTTATTCAAATTCAGTTGAAGCTATAGAAAATTAAAACAAGTCCATAAAAGTCAAAAAGTGAAAATACAACTTTGTGTATATTTCACTTGAATTTAGGGACTATCTCAAAAATAGAATTCATGCATTGAACCTAATGACTGGAAGACCAGCAGAGTAGCAGGATGTCATCAAAAGCATCATGCAGGAAGAAACAAATGGTCATTAAAAATGCAGCAAACAAAGGACTCAAATGGATTCCACCAGAGATTCTGAAGCTTGCTCTTGAATGTAATGAACCTAAAGTGGCTGGAGAAAAATGATAAAACAAAAGAACTAAACAGAAAATGTCAAAGGCAACTTGAGAAGGCAAAGTAAATTATTGTAATAAAGCATACAAAGATCTGGAGTTAGGATAGGATCAGCATTTCTCAAGCATTCTGAAATGACCTACGAGAAAATAGTCAAGACTTAAATTTCAATACTGAAGAATTCCACAGGGTCACCATGAGTCATAATTGGCTTGATGGTAATGAGTTTATAGACAAGGCATTTAGTGATACAGGAAATGTCAAAAGAAGATTGGTGATATATGCAGAATTACTGAACCCCAAAGAGATGTGAATAGTCTTATTTCAAACAGGTAGCTTTGTAAAGTCAATTATGGTAGTACTTAGTATTTTCTGCTTTATTTTTGATTTAGGTATTTCTCTATTTTGTCTAGTCATTGTTGATTTTTTTGGTTTACTTTCTGTTTGCATTTTATAAAATATTCTGTCTATGAAATCCAGGATAGGTAAGTCTATAGAGACAGTAACTGGATTAGTTATTCTGTAAGGGCATGTCAGGAGAGGTTGTGTGGTGGGGAGTTATGGAGCTAATTTGTATGCTGATTTATAATTCAATAAGGTAGATTATATGAAGTATAATGGGAAATCAGTATTGGAAGAAGACTTAGTAACAATCTCTGATAGACAGATTATACAATGTTGTTTGGTCAAATTAAGAGAATTTGAAGTACTTACTGATGAAGATCAAAGATTTTAACCTTCAGTATGGATTACCACTCAATGTGAAAAACAAACAATGTTTAAAAATTATAAAACACTAAAATGAAACCCAAATGCTCACAACTGGACAAATAGACAACATAAACAAGAAAAAAAGATTAAACTTATCAATGAATTAATTTTACTTGGATCTACCATCAACACTTCTGGAAGCAGCAGTCAAGAAGTCAAAGACCTATAATTTACAAAAACCGAACTTACTGCCATCGAGTCAATTCTGACTCACAGTTACTCTACAGGACGGGGTAGAACTGTCCCTGTGCATTTTCAAGACTATAAATCTGCACAGCAGCAGAAAGCCCCAACTTTCTCTCAGGACCTACTGATGGTTTCAACTAATGCCCTTGTGGTCACCAATCCTCTGCATAATCATTATGCCAGGGCTCCTCAAAGACATATCAGCACTAGGCATATCTGAGCTCAACATTTCCTTAAAGGATTTAACATCAAAGAGGTCACGTTGAGGAAGGAGGAGTGCCTGACTTATGTCACAGCATCTTCTTTTATTGGTTATGTGGAAGTTGTACAATGAATACGAAAGATGAACAATAATTGATGTGCATTGAAATGATGGTGTGAAGATTATTGAATATATCATGTATTGCTTGAAAAAGGAAAAACGTCTGTTTAGGAAAAAGTACATCTAGAATGTTTCTTGAAGTATGAATTGAGAGACTTCATCTTGCATACGGGTGACATATTTTATAAGAGGCTAGGCCATGGAGAAGGACAGACAGCATGCATCGTAGAGGGTCAATGAAAAAAAGGAAGATTCTTGATGATATGGTCTGACACAGTGGCAACAACAATGGGCTCAAACTTTGTTCCTGAAAATGGGTGATACTGCCCCTTGCTGGGAATTAGTATAAAAGCCAGATGCATACCTTCAGAATGATCACTGAAGATATGTGTGCTATAGCAAAGTGTGGTAAAGGAATCAGATGGTGCCTGGCTACCAAAAATAATAGTGTCTAGGGGTCTTAAAGACTCGTGTTAGAAGAAGCAGCTATCTAAGTCAGGTGCCAGCTAAGTGGACACAAAAATAGCACACCAGCCCCAACATTGTAAAGAATACATCCCAAAGACTGATCAAAAAAGTGTAAGCAATGTATTCCAAGAGCAGGGAGAATTATATTAGAGCTTAAATTCTGGATACTCAGTTTTCAGAAGGTCATGGATGACAGCCAAAGTTCCAAATCCATTTGCAGATCCTCAACATGTGGATTATACTTATACTTCATTATACTTCACAGAGAGCCCCGGAAAGTGGATTATTGCAGATATAGTTAGGTTGATATTTAGCATGCCATCATTTGTTTTCCCTTTTGAACCATTTTTAATTTGCTATGTTTTCTAGTATCTTCTGCTTCTTTGGATTGATTTTCCCCCTGTGTTTTATTTTGTGGTCATTGTTGGGATTTTTCCTGTGGATTTTTAATATGAATTCCAGAATAGGTAATTCATAGCGAGAATAACTACAAGAGAGGTGCTTGTGGTTAGAGCAGGGGAGGTTCGTGAGTTATGTGGTACAAGAATGAGGAGATTGTTCTAACACTGATTGTGATGATGACTCCATGACTCTTTTGACTACCGTTGGACCACTAAAGTGTGTGGTATGTGAGGTATATGCCAAAACGGGCATTAGAAAAGTAGAGATAAACACTTCTTTTTAAAAAAGAAAATTTTTACTGATGCCACAGAACAATTTATGAATTTGCGTAGAAACTTTTTAATGAGCAATTTAAACTTTCATCTAAAACATCATGAAATATTTTAAAAGAAAAAAAAAATAGTAGACGCCTCCACTTTCTCCTGACCTCTAGGCTATAGAATAAAAGTTTTTCGTTGCCAGAGAACACTGAACAACGTTTTTCTGAAAACATATTTGGCGGTGGGCCAAATTGGGCTCACACATGACAATTGTGCAGATAGCACAGGGCCGGTGCTTTGTCCTGTTGTTCACAGCGGTTCTATGAGTTGCAATTGACTTGAAAATGCCTGATAACCAAAGGAACAGAGTCAAATTGTCCTCGCTCCAAGTCGGAGCTCCATGCAGTGTTTTCCTTACACTTGATGCGTCTCTGTAACAGACTACTGTGCTTTTTTTTCCCCTTAAATCTCCACTGAAGGTGGCTTGACTCATGAGGTCCAAATCATAAGGAATGTTTATTGATACATACATTTTAAGCATACCTATGTTCTGAAGAAATAGTCACAAATCCATAAACATCTATGCACAAGTCAGGAAGGTAGACTTTTAGAATGGGTGTCAAAACTGGATAATGAACAAGAAAGACCATAAAGAAATTGATACCTTTGAATCATGGTATTTGCAAAAAATATTGAAAGTACTATGACTTCCAGAAGAAGAAGAAAATCCGTATTGTGCTTTCTTCAACTCTCTTTCAAGCACCTTCAACAGGTAAAGATAGTAGGAATCTTCATTATTAAAAAAGTTTTCATTCGTAATAAGAAAGATTGCTGAACAGAAAAATTCCAAAGGCAGCTGGAGATGGCAGAGCACTCTAATGAAATGAGTCAGTGCCTGTGCTCACAGACTCACACAGGAACAACATACTCCGCATGCCTCACACATCAAACAATTGAAGAAAATCATTCAAGAATCAAGTTTAAATGTTAAAAGATTTCATTAGCAAAATACATGATGCGGGACACATCCAAAGCTCATGGAAGGAGTATACAGAGTCTCTGTACCAAACATAATTGGTGTATTCAACCATTTTAAGAGGACACACATGATCAAACACCAGTGGTACAAAAGGAAGAAATCCAAGCGTCATTGAAAACCTTTGTGAACAACAAGACTCCAGAAATTGAGAATTGTTTTAGGTTGGGTTCTATAGAAAAGCAAAACCAGTGACACTTGTATGTGTTGTGTATAGAAAGACTTTTTTTTTAAATTGAGAAATGGCTTACACAATTGTAGAACTAGGTAAGAACATTCTGGTTCAAACCAGGCTTCTTCTGACTCATGTAGCTGTGAAAGCCGATGAACAGGAAAGAGGATGACGCAATAGGGTGGGGTGAGGGTGGCACATGCTAGCAAATGCAGATGTAAACAAATCTGATCCAGCCTTGGTAGTCTGCTTATGGCTCTTTGGAGCCACAGGCCATGCAAGAGGAGCTTGAGGAACCAGAGAGAAGATCCAGTTCCATCCAGTGAAGGTCCAAAGAGAACTTGGTTCTGCTTGGTTTCCCTCTTATACAAAAGGTTACAGCTCCAAAGAGGTATCATCAGGCTGTGATTTGATGTTCGGTTAGGTTTCATCGCTACTTTCACCAAGAATCACAACTCGACACCGGTCCTAATTACCAAATTAAAGAACAAAATCATCCTTGAGCCTAACACGATACAACTAATGGGTGTAAAACCAAACACACAGTAACCATTTTCATGTTATATTTTATAAGTGAACAAAAAAATAGTTGGTGCATACATAGAAATAGGAATTATTCATAGCAATCAGAGTCTTTCTGAAATTGTGGGTCTGTAAACCGTCTCATCTGGGAATTGATCGAGGATAATGACTCTCTATTCTGGTCATTCAAGTTAGACTGTCATTCATCAGGTCGAGAATTCTTCTACATATAGATAGGGTTAGTATATACTGCGCTAATATACATATATACATACACTGTACTTATATATTGTGCTAGCATAGGTTAAGTAAATATTTGGTAGACTTCTTATCTATTTCGCTCCTGCCTAAGTAGCCGATGCCATATGTTTCTATGAGCCAGATTATTCTGACGATTACTTTGACTCTGCCGTCCATTGCAGTAACTATGTGGTATAGAGTGAGGTTCAAATGTAAACAAAATGTAAAACATAAAAGCAAGATTTAAATGTAAACAAGATATGGAAGGTAAAAATAAGACTACATCCAAGACAGATGTATGCCTCGGGAAACAAGATAAAGACTCGTGTAAAACATATCTAAAACCAGAGCACTAGCAGTTAGTGCTCCACTTCAACCTGAGTTCTGAATTTGTGATGTGTGACAGTTTTCTATATTGACCATTATTTGAAATATATTTCAAATGTATTTAATTGCTTCAACTTGGACTATGTGTTAAACTTACTGTGGAAAAAAGCATCACGCAGAACACATATCCACCTTCACTTTGCTGTTTGAGTGCTGCCGCTTAGCCCCTACCACCTCAGGGCCCAATCAGCCCCATTGGAGAAAAGTGCCTCAATTCACTCGGGGAATGTCCTACCCTCAAGGCTGGCTGATATTAAAAAGCATTCCCAGGAGTCTTCAGGTGCTGGGGCTCCTTCAAAAAAAGGATTCTCACTGTTTTGGTAAAAGTTACGTCCTTAAGGCACTCTCTTTGTGGGTCTATGGGTCTATCTTGATCACTGCACTTTGACATGCTGAGTTCCCTAAGCCATTGGATGCCTTCTTCTATGATATACCAAGATAAATCTGGTACTTCAACTTGATTTCGCTTAGGCCACTTTGCAACTGTTAGATCCTCTCCTAACCTCTGTAGCTGTGTGGTGGGAGGTCAGATGCTTACAGACATCCTCCCTGAAGACAGTCAGTCACCACACTATGGTAGGCCCCACTCTCTTCTCTTAAGAACAATGGACAGGCCTGCAGCCATTGATTTGGTTCCTATAGGTGGGGTTTACACCCTACTGATAATGGTTCCTATGGAGATCCTGAGAACAGATCAAACCCGCTCCAGGACATCCAAAGTTAAGCTGCCATCCTGAATCTAGGATCTGCCCATCTTGTCACATCTATATCCCCAACCCCTCCTCTTCCTATTGTGTGTATGTCGCTAGATCACCCCTCTCTTTGCTGTATAACCTATAGTGTAACCTCTTCCTGTGACATATGTCTGTACCTATAATTAGTGGGTTTGCACACCCCCAAAGGTATATAGGCCTGGGTTAGCAAGAGAGAGGTCGTCTCCGTAGTCTCTCTCTCTTCTCCCTCCTAGCTCCTCCTTTGGCCTCTTGTCAGTTCCCCATCTTCCCTTTCCCCTTGTCCTCTTTCCCTTCCCTCTCTCTCCACATGGACAAAGCGGGGCTGAAGTGAGCATGCTACTATGAAATAAGTCTGACTCCATTATTTCAATATCTCTCATGCTCTCAATGACTTTAATGCAGTATTTATATATTTCAACTGTTACAATTGTGCTTACTGAACCCATGATTAGTGGTGGGTGGCCAGCCACATACCACATAGCTGAAACCATCCATACCACATAGCTGAAACACTGAAGGAAGAATCTCTACTTAGTGGGTCCATATTTATATAAACTCAGATGACGTAAGTTTATGTTCCTTGAATATTCTCTACATATATTCTCCAAGATTCTGTCTGCACAGCTTAGAAAATGCTAGCATTTCTTTAGAAGTATAGCACACCTCTACCTGAGTTACTATCACGTCTAGTTATAGGTCTAGAGGCAATAACGGGTGGAGGAGTGTTTCTGGGACTTGCAGAGATGTACATTGAGAAATGGATTAAACACGTGTAGGAGCAGTAAGTCCTTTTTTGTTCAAGTCAGGCTTCTCCTGACTCAAGTAGCTGTGGAAGATGATGAACACGACACAGGATGACAAGCTGGAAGTGGGGATTTGAGAAAGACAACTCTTCAGAAGTGTATACGATTTGTAAACTTAGAGACTATGTCAAGAAGCAATAGCTTCACATTTTGATATTTTTGTTTAATAGAGGTTTCTCTGATTTTATAGAAATACATTTTGACTTATTCACAATTGTCAAAAATTGGAAGCAAAAAAGATCCACCCCAACCTTCACCTGAGTGTCTAGTTGATATAGACTTTAGCCATCACAACTGTAGGCCAACTGAAATGTTTAAACATTTCTATAAAGCACAGGACGCAGATTGCCAAAAAATTTGCAAGAGAGTTACATGGCCAATCTACTGGAAGAGGTCCTTGTCTGTGTCCATTTCAAAGAAGGTCAACATTAAAGAGGATGTTTGTTATCATAAAATAAAGGCAATTAAAAATTTAAATTTTGTCTTCTTTAAGTTAGCATATGGAACAAAGTCCAGTATACAAGTCCTCATACCAGTGCTGCCTATGACTTTATTACTTAAATATGGTGTTTTAAGGTAGGATAGCTTCCTAGAACTAAAAGGTTTTATTCAATGTCTATTTCCAACCAAGTCAAGTTTAACCTTTGTTTGCTGATTATCAAGACTCTCTGCAATCTGACTCCATTCTCTCATTTAATACTATTCTTGTAGTCTGCGTGGACCATTCTCTTATTCTTTCACTGAAATTCCATGTTTAATCCTTTTCTCTCTTCCTTCTATCTGGAATTCTCTGCCTTTAGCTCCTCTACCTATTTTAATGAAAGATTCTTATCTTCTGCCTATATTATTGAATATCATGTTATGAAGTACAGTTTTGTGTCTTGACCAGGAGAAGTAATCAAGCCTTATCATTGAGGTAATTACAAAGGAAATGAAATCTATTCTGTATAAATAGGAAAGAAAAATATAAAATAATTTGTATCATACTATTAATAAACCAAACTCTATGCCATCAGGTCAATGTCGACTCATAGCACACCTATAGGACAGGATAGAACTTTCTCTGTGAGTTTCTGAGACAGTCACTCATTAAAGGAGTAGAAAGCCCCATCTTCCTCCCACACGATCACTCATGACTTTGCAGTTTTCTAACTTCACAGTTGGCAGTCCAGTATGTAACCACTATACCACGAAGGCTATTAACAGGGGGTGATGTTGAGGGGAAGTTTATCTTTCTTGGTATTTGTTCATTTTTTTCAATTCTTCTAGTATATGCATATTTTTGTTATTAGATAAAACTTGTTAATAATGTAAAATTGTAATTATTTCACTAATTCTTAATTCATAACTTCAAACCTTACAATATACTTCTAAAATCCTATCAACTTGTATCTATGTATATTATATAAAACATGTAAGATTTTCTATTTCTTCTTATTTGTGTATGAGTCTTCGTATCTCTCTGCAAGTGTTTGAGCACAGCCTAGCTTGAGGATTGATAACACTAATTCTGAAGCTTCTCAAATTTCTACAAATAAGCTAAACACATTGTAGGTTCTCAGAAACAATAGAAGAATTGACTAAACAAACAGAATAACATTAAGGATGTATAACAACCAATGTTGGTTTATGAAGGCTTTTTAGCTCCCTTTGGTGAGAGAACAATACTCCTTAAATGTGGAGACTAGGAGGTATTTATTGAAAAGATTAAAAATCAGGGGAAGGTGACAAGAATTGGGAAGTATGGATAGTCTCAACTCTTTCTGGGCAAGAATGAGTTCCTCGTTGAGGGCATGGGGGTTGGCACCAGACACATGCACATTTTTGCTTGTTTGTTATTGTTGTATAGCCATAATGCCAACTAGGTGAAGCTAGTGGGAAATAGATATATGGCTAGAAGTGGGTGGGTTTTCCTCAAAAATCACAAGACACTCATATTTTGTCCCCTTCTTAAACTTTCACTTGAGTGTGGTGAAACCTGATCTTTCGTATTCCTCAGAGTCTTTAGTCCTCCTCTGGCATGTCTCCCATTTGTGGCAGATCAACTATCATTGAGTTGAATGAAGATCTCTTGTTCAGCAAAACTTGTTGGACCAGGGGTTTCAAGACTGTAGGCTTGCATGGGAAGGATGTGGTTTGACAAGCTGAGAAAATGGCCCTGAGCAGGCAAGGAAAGAAAAACAAATATTTGACAGTGGGTGCGAATATGTGCGTTTCTTGATTATGCTCCTGCTTTGACAGGATTAGCTATCAATATGAATGAAGAAGGCACAGGAGGGCTAAAGTATTTTAAGAAGTGGGGATAGACACATGATGATAGATTTACCCAAGAATGTTTCAGAAATTTATTTGCATCTTACAAGAACTGTTTCCCATATACAAACCTCAACATAATTAATTTTTTGTCTGAATTTGGCCAGAAAATTAGTTAGCATTAGTAAGTCTCTTATTAGTTGCAGATAGAGAGGCTACTGTTTGATGAATTATTTAAATCCTCTTCAGCCTGGTTTATGAACTCACATTTTGATCTGTAGCCCAACAATTAGTTTTTTAAAAAGATGAGTTATTGTTGGATCATGTACTGAAAATATCCTCCTTTTAGCCTTTTAGGGCCTTCAAAAAATGTCATGATGGATTGCTTCAATGTTTGTTTGGCCTCATGTCTTGGGATATATTTTACATTTGATTACATTTCTCCTAGCCAAAAATAAAAAATCTCTGAGCTTCTTCTCAAGTGAATCTCAACTGACAGTACTGCCAGCTTTCTTACCTTCCACTGTAGATTTTATTTTTTTATATCTTGGTTTAATTTTTTTCCCACGTTTTTGACACAAACTAGTTTCACTAGCAAATTGTATTCTATTTTTAAAAGAAGTCACTCATCCGTTTCTTGCTTGCTCATTGTTACCGTCTGTGCTTAAAACTCTTTCTTTCTCCTGGGTAATTGAATCCTATTATTTCTACAATGCACATTGTTTTCTTTCTCAGTTTCTTCAGAAAAAAATTGTGATTTAGGTGAGGTAGGTCATTATTTTAGATCAAATATAAAACAAACATGTTTTTTTTTCTAACCCTAACCCTAAACAATCATGCTTTTCAAAAGAAAAAAAAATCACCTGGAAAATTACCCTTAAAATGTTAAACGGGATTCTTGACTTTCAGGTGAGATTATTTTTATTGTATAATTTTGGACTGGCCTTAGAGTATCTAATAATCATATGGATATGTATGGTAACTCATGGGCTCTACTAGTGTAGCATTACTAGAAACTCCGATCGTATTGAATGAAAAAAATTAAACTCTAATTTAAGCTCTTTAGAAATTTGTTCGAGGTTGTAATTTTGTTATTTAAATGTGTTCACTTACAGCCCAGTTTCTTGATATATTCAGCATACTTCAACAAATATGTATTGAGTTGCAGTTATATTTCTCTGTAGCACATGCAGACTATTTCTTGATTTGCTGGATATGGCTTTGGTCTTGGAAGGAAAATACTTGAGTTTACTGGTAGACCACATTATTATTCTCGCTCTTAAGAAATAGAAACAAATTCTGTCTAGTTAATCCAAAAGTATGCTAAGTAAACTACAGAATCAGGGTAAGGATAAAACAATTCGGCCTTGGGAAGTTTGTTTAGGATCTAGAAAACTTCTTTAAGGATCTGGACAATGTAAAGGAACGATCTTTGCTAAGGCACAGTTGGTCAAATGACTTCCTGCCCACTACTTGCATTCCATGCATTGTTTACATCAAGATTCAGATTCCTAGGGGAGAGAACTCAGTTACTTTGACTTGGTTTCATATAACAAAACACACTGTGGCTTTAGTGCTGAGGGACCTTGATTTACAATATCAACATGACAAGGTTGTTATATGGGACCTTGATTTACAATATCAAAATGACAAGGTTGGTATTTAAGGGACAAGAGGTTACTGATGCTAAAATATAGGTGAAGAGATCCTGAGGAAGCAACAACCAACAGGTATTATTCCCCTTAGCCACTTAGTAGCCATGTAAATGTGAACAAATTAACTCCTTTGAGACTTGGTTGTTTTTGTTTGATTTTTTTGTTAAATGAGAAAATATATTCGGGCCTATTCATGGATATATTAATGAGGCATTTTAATGTGAGATATCTCAATAATTGAGATGATTAAATGTCTCTAAATGTGAAGACAAACTGAATATTGTATGGGATTCAGATAAAAGGATATTTGGATTTATATTCTTTTTTTAAGAACATAATTAGTAATGTTATTTTGGTTTCTCACTAGTGCCTCATTGTCCTGCTCAAAATATAACTATATTATATGCATGCTAGTCTCTGTATTTTAAAATGCCTAAAATATTTAAAGATGTGATTATTTTCAAGTAATATGTGTATGTTACATATGCAAAACTTTGGTTACCTTTTAGATTCTATCAGTGAATGTGTAAGCATCTCAGCGCTGGCAGGGGTCTCCACACGACTGCTCCAGCACCCAGGGCTGCATCAGGGTAGGTCCATGTGGCTTCTCCTTGGGGATGTCTTGCAGCTGAACCCTGGTCCAACCATCAGAAAGAAAGAGACCTGAAAACCAGAAACAATTGACCCACCCCAGTCCATAGATCCACCCCTCCCAGCTGAAGGCATTAATTACTACCAATCGAACAACCCACACCTGAGCAGACTAGACAAACTGTTCAAGCTGAAATGCCAGGTGGGGCTGCATCAGTAGCATTGCCTGAGGGAGATGCCTTACAAGATATTGCTGAGAGAACCCGGGAGAAACCCTCACCACCCATTATTTCTGCTAGACCTGTAACTAAAATTAAGTCTCAGGAAGCTCCTAAAAGTGAGGTTGATTTTTGTTTGACCTCTGGATCCACAGTGAGGCATACCTGAGCTAAAACTCCATTGATAACTTGACCTCCATAAACCCCCAGTGTGACTGGTGGGCCTTGGAAATACTTTGGGTCTCCTGGAATTGAGGTAGTTTATTCTGCCAACCTGGCCAATAAACACATGTGCGATTAATTGAAGGGTGGAGAGATAAATGGCTCGGTGAGCCTCACCTCTCTTGTCTCTTGTTCTTTGATCATTGGACCAGTGTGCTGCTGCCTTGCTTGTTTTGTGTCTCAATTTGCAAGCTACACTATCTGTGGGACACCTAACCTGTAGACTCTGTTGCTATAATTTGAGGTTTCTTCAAGACCTGCTTTGCCACACTATTGAAATTTGTATCTCTTGAGCTGGGGAATGTTGGACCCTGTCATCTGGCTGACTGTTGGTGACCTGCCTTGCTGTTTGCTGCCTGTGCCTGGATAGCCTGAATTGTTCTACAGAGGACTACCCAGTGGCCCTCAAGACTTGAAGGACTGCCAGTGTCTCACAGCTGTCTCACGGGAGTGAGTTTCACTGTGCCATTTGTACTGCTTTATAATTTAATTAACTGTTTATTTCTTATGTTATATATCTATTTGTATAAATATATATAAGTATTACCATTCTGCTTTTGTTTCTCTGGTGAACCTAGTCTAACATACTTGTCCATGTTACAGATGCAAAACTTTGGTTACCTTTTAGATTCTACTGGGCATTACAGTGTACATACATACGTTTTCTTTTATGAGGATAAATTTTATTTAATTAAAACATTAAACATTTTAATTGAATTAAAACACTTAAAATAGCTTTTATGAAAGAAGCATAAATCATAGGTATATAGTTAATGAGTCTTCTCCCAAACTTACATACCCCAAATATAACAATTACATTGACTGTTAGAAAAATAAATTGATTTAGCTCATTTAAAAATTTTAATTTTTAGATAAATTTTAGGTTTACAGAAAAATTGTGGAGAACTAAGGAGTTCCTATGTTTGCCCTTTCTCCCTGCACACTATATCTATTATCATTAACATTTTGTATTAGTGTGGTGCTTTTGTTATAGTTGATGAGCTAATATTAATGTATTATTAATTAAACTATATAAATTACATTGAGATTCACAATTTATGTTCTATGGTTTTGACATATGTAGTTTCTTGTTCACCATTACAACATGGAGAACAATTTCATTTATTCAAAAAAAAATGCCCTGTGTTCCACCTATTTATCCCTCCTCCCTCTATCTGAACTGGAAACTACTGATCTTATTGCTGTCTCTATAGTTTTGTCTTTTACAGAATATTTTATAATTGGAACTATAGAGTATGTACCTTTTTCAGATTAGCTTTGTTCACCTAGCAATGTAAATTTTAAGGACATCCATATCTTACTATGATTTGATAGCTTGTTTCTTTTTATCACTGAATGATAAATATTCCATCATACTAATGTACCTGGCTTATCTATTCACCTATTGATGGATATCTTGTTTGCTTCCAAATGGGGCAATTATGGATAGGAGCATAAATCAAAATATACTTCTACAAAATCATAGAAACATTTATTAAGCAAAATATCAAAATGTGAAGCTATTTTTTTGACATAGCCTCTAAGTTTATACACTTTTGAAAGGTTGTCTTCATCTCTCTAACTCTTCTACAAGAGAGTTAGAGAGGCGCTCTGGTGGATTAGTGAATTCCAGGTTGTACTATGAATCTCAAGGTCAACCATTCAAAACCACCAGGAGCCTCTTGGGAGAAAGATGAGGTTTTTCGGTCTTTTACAGTCTTGGAAACCCATAGGGGCAGTTCTAGCCTGTTGGAATCAACTTCTGGGCAGTGAAGTTTTTTGGTTTCTTTGTTTTAACTCTTCTTTCTGCTTAGAATTCTGCACTAAACTACTTATCACACCGCCATCCAGTCAATGCTGACTCATAGCGACCCCTTGTGGTTTCCAAAATTTTAATTGCTTTACAGGAGTAGAAAGCTCAGTCTTTCTCCCAGTAGTTTTGAACTGCTGACCATGAGGATCACAGCCCAGCCACTATGCCACCAGGGCTCCGTATACCATACCAAAAGAGTGTTTGGGCATCTTCAAGGGCCTCTGATCATGTTCCTTTTAAATGATCTTTGAGTTTCAGGTATAAAAAGGAAATCTGCAGGAGTAAATTCATAGGGTAGATGCAGTAAGCTTTCCCAGCAAAATTCTCTAGGGGACAGCCCTGCTACCTTATTAGCATGGGCATAAATAAATCCTCAGTTCCGCTTTCCTAGCCTTGTTTTCACCAAGGCAGCTTTCAATTTCTTGATCCTGAGCTCCCACAATTGTCCTGTGTTCTTCAAGAAAAGAATATTGCAGATGTTGTGAGGTGCATACAGTGAGACTCAGAGTGACCCCTTGTATGGGACAATGAGACACCGTCTGCTCCTGAGTTATCCCCATGAACATTCTTATGTTTGAGCCCATTTTGCATCCAGGGTGTCATTTCTGTCTTGTCGAGTGTCTGTCTCCCCCACCCTTTTGAAAAGACTGAGTAAAACATCACTATCACTGTCTCAGCTGCCCTCTGACTGGCCTGGAAGATCGCCTGAGAAACCATTAAAATAAATATAAATATATATATATATATATCAGATCTTGTTCTTTGTATCATATTGGTAAATCCAAGATTTTTTTCCATTTTATGGTTTGTTCCATAAAACTTTCTACATTAGCTTTGATCTTGCTTAAAAGACGGATGGAATTATTACCTCTTTAAACGAACTGACTGTTTGCATGCTTTTGAGCTTGCTGAGGCCAGAGCGTTTGTTTTTAAATTGAAAAGGCCAAACCACGGAAGATCCTAATTTCAGTAGTCATTACATTACTAGCACTGTGTTAGATCCCTGTCACCAACGTCTGGACTTTAGCCATAAGTTCTTCGTGAAGGAAGTCTGGCAATCTTCCCTCTCTGCTTATATTCGAGGTCCTTTTGATCTTTCTTATAAACACAGTGGGTTGTGTGGTAGCATTCCGATAAACCCATTGCAAATCTTCAGTGATTTGGGAAGATGCTCACTTGAGTGAGGTTAAAATTTTTCTTTTACCCCCTGACACAGAAAGCATCCTCTTGCAGGGCACCCTAACGGAATAAGGAAAGTCTTTTTATTACACAGAAGCAGAGTTTGCAGGCGTTTGCTTATCACAGAGCTATGTCTGAGCATTCTTCATTTGGAACAAACCCATGTGTATATGAACAAGAACACTAGTAACAATACTCCTTGGCATCCTTTTTAAAACTGCTTTTATTGTTTATGTGCAGAAATGTATATGGGCATATATTTTCATCGCAGTTAGATGCTCTCCAGGAGCGTGATTAGATAAGATCACTAGCTGGATTATATGGTAAACCGATGTTTGGCTTTGTAAGAAACTGCCTTTGCAAGTGGCTGGACCATTTTGCATTCTAGTCACCAGGAACAAAAGTTCCTGTTGTCCGTATTCCCACCAGAATTTGGGGTTATAACTGTTTTGAACATTAGCTGTTTTTGTCCTAGTGGAATAGTGAATTAAGCATTGAGCTACTAAGGTCTGTGGGAGAACATGAGGGGCCTCAGAAACCTTAAGGGGCAGAACTACCCTGTCCTATAGGGTCATTGTGAATTGGAATTGGCTTTACAGCAGTATATTTATAGTTTTGATTATTATGTGTGGGCATTCATAGGTGGTATTTAGGTGTTATTAGTCCTTAGGAGGCAATTAAGCACCTGGGTGCTAACTGAGAGGCTGATAGCTTATGTCTATCCAGTGGCAAGATGGAAGAAGGTCTCTGAGAAGCTGAGGGCTTAGCTTGCTTGCATCACCCAGGGACTGCTGGATGGCAAGGAAGTGTGAAATTTATAAAATCTTGGGAAGTTAAACTGCTCTGAGACATTTGTCCTGGTCCTAGTGTTTCCAGCGCATGTCACTTAATCCCAGTCTCTCCATCTCAGTTTTGCTTTTACTCATTTTCAGTTTTAATTTACAATTTGAATGATGCCTAGTTTGTAGTATCGCGTGGGGACAGGTTAGTGTATGCAAAGGGCCTATGCCAGTGTTTGCCGCGTGCTAGACAATGGCGTAATATTAGTCACTACTCATTTCACTCTCTGTGTAGCATTTTCCTCTCGGTTGTTATTTGCTTTTCTTTCTTTATATGATTTTTTTTCACACAAGTGAACTGTATTTCTCATTACCACACCCATGGCTGTGTTGCAGTCTTGTTGAGTTGATTCTAACTCATAATGTCCTATATTACAGACATAAGGTTTATTGGCAATAATCTTTGCAGAAGCTTGAGTGGAATTAAACTGCTAACCTTTTTATTAGTAGATGAGCGCTTAGCCATTAGCGCCACCAGGGCTTCTGACCCACACCGACATGCGCGGAAGACACGATGAGCATCATTAGCCATCGCTTCCCTCTCTTCGCTGATGAGAGTCGCCCGGACACCATTTGTGTTACTCATAGAAAACTGGACTGCAAAGGAGTGTGATGAGGGCAGATTGGTGCCCTTGATGGAAGAACTTGACTTCAGTCAGCAGGAAGGGCATTCTTTTTACAGGGTGTTAATTCTCTATTTTCCCCACTCCGGAGACTTGGAGGCTTTAAACAAGGGCTCCTAGCTTCATTGCCTTTTTCTTTCTAGTTGAGGCTGCTCACACTTTCTCTGTCTGAGTTCACTCCTGCAGGGTTTGGGGCTTGTTGTAAGGCCTGCGTTTTTTAATTTAGCAAAATTAAATCGCTTCGGTTAAATTTACTGTGAAATTAAAACCTTGACTCAAACCTGACATTCAATAGAATCCCTTTGAAAGTGTCCTGATTTCACGTGAACGCAAATGGCCACTGTAGGTCTTTAGTCCCTCTTGAATTTTTCAGACTCAGCTGTCTAACGGGAGGTACAGGCAGTTGGGGAGAGAAAGTACAAGTCTCTCTGTAGATGTAGAAAGAGGAGGTTGAGGTAGCTATTCAGAATTACGTGGAGGTATTTTCTCCTCACACCTGTATTTCGGGGACCTTGTCCAATAGCTAACTTACTCTACAGTGACTGGTTACGGAACTAGCTGTTATTATTGAACTCTTTTGTGTTAAATTACAGCTTTAATGATAGAATTAATGATAGTGGTTTTGAACTCCTTTTAGTTTTTTGTTCCCTTTGAATGCAAAACACTTTATCTGCACAGTGTGAAATGCGGGTTAATTACATTTGGTCTGATGCTCGTGGCTTCCTCTAGGTAAAGAAGTTCAGTATACTTAAAGAGAAACTTAATTGGTATTACTTGATTAAGGCTGCCTTTTCCAGGCAATTTATTTAAATAAACATAAAGTTGTTTGGCTTCTTGCCTTTATAAAATTAAACAAGCTTAATTTTTTTATCTTTGAAATCTTTAAGAAAATGTTCATGTGTTTATTTTACGGTACACATTCTCTTAATCGCTTAAAAGGTAGACTATTTACATGGGAAATAAGCAAATAGACCTCGGTGATATCTACATGTGTACCAATATTTTGTCTGTAAAGTTTCTTTTCACTAACCCTTCTTGAGTGTGAAGTAGGAGCTTTGGCTCTATGCTTTGTCTCACTTGGACAAGATAATTATTTTTAAAAATCTGTTTCTAAGTCATTGATTTAAAAATACATAGCCTTTTCATTTTAGAATACTTTTAGCTTAATAGAAAATTGAGATGATATGACACATATTTTCCATATAAACGACCCATTTTCCATTAGGATTAGCCTATTATATTAAAATGGTAGACATAATCACAATTAGTGAACAACATTGACCCAATATTGATACATTACTAAAATCCATGCATTAGACAGAATTCTTTTGTTTTCCCAAAGTTTTTCTTTTTTTTCTGTTCCAGTAGCTCATCAAAGTCCATTACAGTTAGTTATCATATGCCTTCAGTTTCCTCTGGACTGTGACAGTTGTTGACTATTTACTTTTAGAGTTCTGATTTCCTCATCTCGCTTGCAAGGTATGGTCTAATTAGTCTGTTATCCTTTCTTTCTTTGCCCCTTGGATTTCAGGATAATCAATATATTTTTCTCTTCACTTCTTTGTATGAAAATTTTGCCCTCTGAGATTTCTTTTCATTTATTTTTTACCCTTGATTTTTTTTGCTGTTCTCATGTCCTCACTTGGGGAAGCTCTCTCTGTGGTTTTCAGATTTGTTTTCTCCTTGGCTCTGACTTGCTTCAGTGTTTCCCCTCCACGGCCAAGTTCAAGCATTAGGAACCTACATTAATATGAATGTTTCTGGATGTGGTCTTCTGATTAATTTAGTGTTAGAAAAGATGCACATTCAAATCCTGGTTTGGTTACATTTTTTTCTGTGTGACTTCAGATAACTAACTTCTCTGAATCAGTATTTTCTTATAGTAACTACCCTTTTGAATATCTACAGGAACTAAAATCATTTCCCTGAAAAGCCTATGGCAAACTGCATACAGCAAATGTTTCCTTTCCCCATTCCTCTCTTACCCTATAAGGTTAACTCACTGAACTAAACAGTAAAAACATGTTTTGAGTTAGTTCTTCCCCCTGTTGATTAATGTTTGCCATTGATGAAGGAATAGAGTTTTGTAAGGTTGAGAAAAGGCCAAAATGTTCCTTTATATGTAAGTAAATGGGCTAATTTAATTATTTTAAGGAAAACCAAAGATGTGAAAATATTAACAGCATGACTTTTCCAATATAAGTCTTTTATTTACCTTAGGAACCTTCTAAAAGGATTATCTAAAATATGGCTCAGTGAGTTGGCATGAATCCTTGATGTAAATACATAGAAGAAATAAAGGTACAAGAAACTGAATTTTAATTAAAATGGAGGGAAACAATATATTTATTGTAATTGTAGAACCAGATATTAAAAAAATATCTTGTTTTGGTATATTGTGATTCATCCACAGAGAAAAGGCCTATAGAGTTATATAAAATGAACTCAAACACATTGTTTTATAATATCAAAGTCATTTCCAATACAAATAGTTTTGGGCTTTTGTATTTCATTAGGTTACTTCTCTAACTTTCATTGGGCTACTTAATCAACTTAAAAAAAACAACCCAACATCTCTTCTCACTAATGAATTAGCGGAGAGACACCTGCATTGTTTCCCCACTTTATCTGATACCAGTCAGCCTGTAAGTCATCAAGAGACGTCTTCTTGCCCGCCCCTCCCCTGCCCGCTTTCTGTAAACTATCTGTGCTGTTCCCGTCCCTTTAGTCGGTTCATGGAACACATGGTGCTTTAGGCCGAGGAAACACATGCTTTCATTTGACACAACTGGGAGACAGTGCTTCTATTTCTTTCGCAAAGTTTCCTGGTATCTCCATGTAACTGTCATCTGACTCACTGGGAGCCCATGTGTTAGAGTAAAATCTATTCCAAAGGGGTTTCTTCCCTGCTGTATGTACAGTCCTAGATGGTCAAGTCGTTGTTCTGTGGCCCTAATGATTGGGTCAGAGCAACCAACCTTTAAGCTAGTAGTCATTTACTAATTGCCTGTGACACCCATAGAAATTCACCCATGTAGTGTCATCTTTCAATGGAGATGGGAAGACATTACTGCCACAGTGAGACTGTACAGAAGAAAAGCAAAGATGGTGTGTTCTCCTCTTATGATTTCTCTTATTCTTTAACATCAATGAACCTCAAATAAAATTTTGTCCACCACCTATGATAAAATTCACAAGTTTATCTCTTTGAAGTTGTACTCTTTTCCTTTCTTGAGAGAATGATATCAACTTTCCGACTATACAAGCAAAAGATTTTGCTACTGAAGTACCCTAACAACCACATAAAGACAGGAGATCATTACTGTAAGCTGTTTATTCAGAATCCAAGTGGTCTTATCAGCAATTTTCTAATTCCCTGTTGTAATCAGGCTGAATTCTATCATTAAATAGATGTAGGGATAATGGAGGGACCTTTTCATATTTTGTGTTAAATATATTATTCATATATATTTCTAAGGTTTTTATTAGATTTTGTTTACTTTTATTTTTCTTGCTAGGTATTGCTGGACAGAGCTCCACTCGCGATGGCTATAGAGACAACAGACAACACAGTGCTTCCTCTGGCGCATCCCCAAAACCATTGCGGTGCGTCACCCTCTTGTTGCCGCCACTGTGGCAGTCTATCTTGCCGAGAGTTTTCCACGAACACTCTGACAAGAATGATGTCCTTTCTCCAGAGATTGATCATCCTTGATAAGCTGATCAGTTACCTCAAAATAAAATATATGCGATGAAGTCTTGCCATTCTTGATTCTTAGAAATATTCTGACTGTACTTTCTCTAAAAAAATAATTGGGGGCAGTTCAAAGAATATGGTCAATATTCTTCTCCAGTAATATGATTCAAATGCATCAAAGACTTCTTTGCTCTTCCTTATTCATTGTCTTTCTGAAGCCTGTGAGGTGATAGAAAATACTGCGACTCCAGTCAAGTCTACCTTAATTCTCAGAGGGATATTTTTCTGTTTAATTCCTTAAAGAGATCTTTTGCAGGAGATTTACTCAATATAAAATTTGATTCCTACCTCCATGGTCATCGTGTTTCATGATATTGCTCATTGGCACAGTTGTGAGGAATTTTTTTTTCACAGGATGAAGTGTAATTTATAATGAAGATTGTAATCTTCAAATTATCTTCATTTTCATTAAGATTGCCTTCTCTATGTATCTCGGGGTTTTAATGAGTCTTCCTCCAATTCTGATACCATGTTCATCATATAGTACAATTTATTGGATTATTTCATCACCATACAAATGGAATATATATGCTGAAAAGATGCTAGCGTTTTGGGTCATTTTGACTGGTTCAATTATGGTTAGTGAAGCAAGACAAAAACAGACCCCAGTTTTTAAAATGTAGGCTGTCTTGAATCATCACAGGCGAGGAAAAATTACCAAATAAAATTCTGGAACTAGAGACTCCAAAATGAAGCGCAGGTCCTTTAAGAGGTCTCATCTCTGTGTTTCAATTTTTGACAAGACTGTTAAGAGCAACACACATTCAAAGTCATAATGTCCAGCTACCATTTTTGGCCTGGACACCACTGTGACTCTGCTGAAAATCCTGTCTTATTTTGTAAGAGGAAGACTAGTTTTCTAGCATTGCTTGGTCCCACAAAGTCTATCATAATAGCCATCTCTCCAAACTCAAAGCAAACTCACTACTATCAAGTCAATTTATTGTTACATCTTGGACTACTAATATCAAGGTCAACAGTTAGAAAGTACCAACAACTCCACAGGAGAATGACTAGGCTTTCTATTCCTGTAAAGAGTTGTAGTCTCGGAAACCCACCGAAACAGTTCTAATCTGTTCTAAAGGGTCATTCTGAGTTATCTTTCCAGTACAGCCAAATTATAAATATTTGGATCAGTTCTGGTTCTGCTACCTCAGGCAACCAGAAAAATAAAATGAAACAAACAAAAAATTAGGTTTGAAGTTCTGAAGGATACAACCCTGAGACATATATCTCCTGATTTAAATCATGTAATATCCCTTTGGTGGTCCAACAACTCTCTTCTTGGTCTATTTAAGGGTTCCACATGAGGTTCTGGAAACCTCATTTTTCACAATATTATCCATAGTTTCTGATGATCCACCAAAAATGCCTGTGTATTGTGAATAAAATATTGGACAATGTACACTACCAGAAACAACTTTCTGGTGTTCTCTACTTTTATCCAACATCTATCTGGCAGCAGCAATGATAGCTCTCATGCCATGTCTTCTTCTGAATCTGACTTGACATGCTGGCAGCTATCTGTTGATGGACTGCAGTCAGTTTTGAAATAATTTCAGCATTGTTTTAGTTACTTATGATATAGGTGATATTCTTTGATAATTTCTGCATTCTGTTGGCTCATTTTTCTTTGGAATTGGCACTTAAATGGATATCTTCAAGTGGGCTTACTAGGTAAGTACTTTCCAAGTTTTGGGTTTTTTTGTTTTTTTTTTTAATGACTGAGCACTTCCAATGTTGCATCTCTTCTTTCAGGTGGTATTCTCTCAGCTCCAATGCCTTTCATGAAGC